>NC_054374.1:124280700-124580700 GCF_017654675.1 Xenopus laevis | reverse complement strand
CCCACAAGTCTGATTGGTTACTGCCTGGTAACCAGGGTAATCAGTCAGTGTAAACCAAAAGATCTGAAAAGCAGGAAGTAGTGTTCTGGCTATTATGTTAGACATCCAGTAACTCCAGAGAGTGCCTAACTATATGTAGGGACCCCTAGGGTTAAATGTGTGTCCCTAGGGCTTTAATTCCCTATTCCAGATCTTCCTAGTTACTGGGGAAAAGCTCATGTATCTAGTTAAAAATTTGCATATCTCATTTATTGGCCAGGAGGTGCTGTGACCACTTCCTGACTCACTTTGGTATAGTGCTGGGAAATGAGTGGCACTTTCTCTTTGCCTTCCACCTGAGGAACAGGGTGGATGTGTGTTCTGAGCCTGGGCATGGGTCCAGTAAAGAGGTACAGGGCCCCGTGAATGAGGCAGGTTTAGCTCCTGATAGTACACTCTAGGAGTGTAAGTCAGTTAGGGTTGAGCTAAAAAGAGCAGTTCTGAGCTCCAACATAGGAGTGGCAGTTTAGAGGCATCTCTCCCAGGCCATATTGCCTATAGCGTAGGGATCCTAGTGGAGAGGGAATCAGAGTAGAAGATTTCCCTGAGGTGATCCAGGCCACTACAGGGATATGTTGAGATTCCTGCCAAGTCTGTCCCAGGGGTGTGTCAGCCTGTGTTACGCTCTGCATGTGATGTACCTGTACCACTTGTCTCTGAACCACTGTAAGCCTGTGGATGTTAAATAAAGCTTTTTGTTCTGTTTTACTGCAAGAATCTCCTGGCGCCCATTCTTTTCCTGTTTTATTGCACAGTAGCCTGTGGGAGTTGTAGTTTCACTACAACACACCTTTAGTCTTCCATGTAGCAAAGGCCCTAGCCTGAAGTGTTAGTCACGTGTAACCCATGCTCTAGTGCACTAGCTGGTAAATTAACCCCGTTGGCCTGTATAGCGAGATATATAGCTACAGTATATAGATATATAGATATATTAGAAACATTTTTCATTTTGCATAGCCTATTTACCCAGTTTTTATTTATACACTGAACTGTTCCTTTAATGCGCGGGGGGGTCAGACCATTTGATAGTATTAACTAGGGGGTTTAGGGAGGGTCCATTACAGAAATATAGTCTGGCATATATTCTCCAGTGTTTTAATCTAGAATATCAAACAGAAATCACTTATCTGTTTTGGATCTAATAAATAGTAACATTAACAGTTTAAGCGTGTTGGTACAACCCTATTATTCCTTTAACAAACCAGAAATATTAGGTGAAGATTCATAAGCATATTCACTGTGTTACACTTAACTATTCACATTCTAATTTTAGCAAGGAGTTACCGCTTCTACAGTGGACCATGCATTACCATTACAACAAACAATGTTGGAGTGAATGCTACTCCTCTGTACAGTTATACGATCCCTCTGATGCAGGGGTCCCCAACCTTTTCCCCTGTGAGTCATATTTAAATATAAAAAAGTTGGGAGCAACACAAGCATGAATACAGTTCCTAGGGGTCCCTAATAAGGACTGTAATTTGTTATTTGGTAGCCCTAATGTGGACTTGCAGACTACAGGAGGTTGTGTTTGGCAAGAACACATGGTCTTTATGACCAAGCATCTGCTTTAAGGCCACAGAGAGCAACATCAAAGGCATTGATGAACAAAATGTTGCTCGAGAGCCAATGGTCGGGGATCACTGCTCAAATGTATGAAATGCTCTACAGTATCTTTCACACCGTCTCTTAGCATTGAGTTATATCTAATATTTAACCAATTAGTGATTTACTGTCTTTATCTACTGCACCTATGAGGTTACAGGGGGTGTTTTGGCGCCATTTCTTTTAGATGCACATGTATTGTTTTCTGATTGAGGGCGCCATAAGTTGCTTGGTATGTCTTGAACCAGGTTCTCTTGGTAGAATCAAATTCTTGACTTTAAATAGAAAAATTGTTTTGCTCACTTTAATGTTCCATGAGCTAGCATGCTACTGTATATGGATCTCTGTTCCTAGTAGGTGTTGTCTTCGTTCTTCAGTTAAAATAGAACTAAACCCTAAAAAGCAATATTGCTAAAAATGCCATATGATATATACTGGCCTAAAGTTTCAGCTTCTCAATATCCACAATGATCCAGGAATTCAAAATTGTCACAGGGGGCCACCATCTTGGAAAGTGTACGTGACTCACTCAGTGGGCTCTGAGCAGCTGTTGAGAAGCTAAGCTTAGGGGTCGTCACAAATCATCCAACAGAAAATTAGGTCTGCATGTAATATAAGCTGATGCTACAGGGTTGATTATTAAATTCTGATGCTAGTTGCACTGGTTTCTGTGCTGCCATGTAGTAATTATCTGTATTAATTACTAATCAGCCTTATATTGTGACATTTATATTCTATTGTACTGTATATTGTGAGTGGGTCCCTAAGATCAGTAAGTGACAGCAGCACAGAGCATGTGCAGTGAATCAGCAGAAAAGAAGATGGGGAGCTACTGGGGCATCTTTGGAGACACAGATCTTCCCTGCTAAAGGGCTGTGGTTGCCTTGGGCTGGTACAGAAACCCAAAACATAATGTACAACATTTCTAGTCTACTTCTTTAGTTAAGCTTTAATTTTCCTTTAAGTCTTCTGTAAATTATATCAAGGCTATAGATCTAGAAACAGGCAGCACCGTACTATAAGTTTATACAGCATAGAACATGTTATCCCCAAACACAAGGTATAAGTCTGCTGTACAAGAGAGAGAAATAGCAGAATAGGCATGAAAAGAAACGACAGCAGACACAGCACCCTCTATAGTTCTTCCAGTGGTAAAGACAAAGAAAAATATACTACAGTAAGAAGCACATGGGCCTTTCATTTTTTGTTGGATGTGCATAAAACTATGTCAGTATATTGGCATTCTATATAATGCAGCACCATTCATCCATATATAATGTAAGGGTATGGCCACTATTTCATTTTTAGTGGGCCATTTTTTGCCCTTGCAAATTAAACGATTCATAAAATACAAGAGCGACTTGCTGCAAGTTGAATATTAGTTGACATTCTCAACAAAATGCATTTACTTTTTAAATCAACTTGGTATTCCAATACTGAATTGTTTATACTTTGGAGAGGGCACTGATTATAAGGATAAGGGAATTCCTTTTGAACTTGAATCACTTTCTGTGATGCCTTTTATTTAACAAGTTGGTGCTGCAGTATCACGTCTCCTTGCAGATCTGCTAACTGCATCATTCCATATCCACAAGCAGAACATCAATCGTGTATTTTGAAGCAGATTTTAGAACATGGTTGCACATATTCATCAATATAATAAAATGCTAAGACACTGTTTTTCAGGTTTGTATATGGTGATAAATTATCTAACAGGATTCACCTGCTAGAAACAGCAATCTATACACAAAAGCCTGACGTCCATCAAGATTGATCAATGAGCATGCCAGTGGTCACCGACCCCACAGCTGGAGTCATTTCAACCCACAACAGGGAAGATTCAAACTATACAGAAAGAAAAAGTAGCTGTTCTGAAGTTCAATAGCCAAAAATATATATGCCAACCCCTCTCCTCATCACACATCATGTCA
The DNA here is from genome assembly GCF_017654675.1 of Xenopus laevis. Taxonomy (NCBI): domain Eukaryota; kingdom Metazoa; phylum Chordata; class Amphibia; order Anura; family Pipidae; genus Xenopus; species Xenopus laevis. The sequence goes on along the minus strand of NC_054374.1, from coordinate 124,577,125 downwards.
TAAGATATATTGTATATACAGAATGGTGATTTAGAATAGTGCAAAATACTTGCTTTTTTATTAAAACATGGTTGCCTGATAATTATGTGATGTGTTTTCTCCATATGGATTCAGCGTTATTTGATTCCCACAAATACATCATTATTATATTTACCATAATCATCCGAAATAAGGTATATTTACTGACCAAATGTCATCATCATTTATTTATATAGTGCCGACGAGAAACGCAGTGCTTTACCTTAGTTATAACAAACAGAGAGTAAGGAGTAGAAGCAAAGCAAAGATCAGAAGCAGAGCGTAGGTTATTATTATTATTATTATTAACATGTATTTATATAGCGCCAACATATTGCGTAGCACTGTAAAGTAAATGTGATTATACAACTACATCACATGAATTACATACATAGAATATATGGAGTAACAAACATCACAATCAATACAGGTACAAAAAGGTGAGGAAGGCCCTATGCATAGGCATACAGTCTAAAGGGAAGGGAGTAATACACAAGGTGTGGGAGTGGGCAAGATCGAATTAAGTGGGTGAGAAATGTGGTATTGCGTTTGGTAGTTAAGCAGAGTGAGGGTAGGCTTCTCGAAAGAAGTGCGTTTTCAGAGATTTCTTGAAAGTAGAAAGGTTGGGAGAAAGTCGGACAGACCGTGGGAGAGCGTTCCAGAGGAGGGGTGCAGCCCTTGCAAAGTCTTGAATGCGAGCATGTGAGGAGGTAATGAGAGAAGAGTTGAGTAGCAGGTCAGTAGAGGAGCGTAGTAAGCGAGTGGGTGAGTATATAGAGATGAGTTTAGAGATGTAGGGTGGGGCAGAGTTATGAAGTGCTTTGAAAGTCAGTGTCATTAATTTGAATTTGATTCTGAAAGGTAACGGAAGCCAGTGCAGGGATTGACAGAATGGCGAGGCAGAGGAGGAGCGGTTGCTGAGGTGTATGAGCCTCGCAGCAGTGTTCATTATGGACTGGAGAGGTGACAGTATTGCGGAGAAGTTTTGAGGGAATTGGATCAAGCGGGCAGGTGGTAAGGTGAGAAGAGGCCAGAAGCTTTGAGACTTCCTCATCAGTGACAGGGGTGAAGGAGCACAGGAGGGACTGGGGAGTGTGGAGGGAGGGTGGTGGAAGTCTAGGGGGGTTGAGTAGTGTAATGTCCCTTCTGATAGTGTCAATTTTGTTTTTGAAGTGCTCAGCAATATCTTGAGCAGAGACAGATGTGCATGGAGGGGGTGGAGAAGGGGAAAGGAGAGTGTTAAAGGTGGAGAAAAGTTGTGCTGGTTTTTTAGAAAGGGAGTTAATGAGTGAAGTAAAGTATGTTTGTTTGGCTTGGAAGAGGCTGGTGTTAAAGGAGCGCAGGGCAGATTTGTAGCTCCAAAAGTCTGATTCTGAACGGGATTTGCGCCAGCGACGCTCAAGTGCACGTGAGTGTCTTTGGAGCGCTTTTGTATGAGCAGTATGCCAAGGTTGAAGTGGTTTGGGTCTAGAACGTTTAGTTTTTAAAGGAGCAAGCTCATTTAGGGCAGTGGTGAGAGTACTATAGTAGACAGAGGTAGCCACATTAGGACATGAGATGGCTGAGATATTAGAGTGAAGAGAGTCAAAGGAAGAAGAGAGATGTGACACGTCTATAGCTTGCAAGTCACGGTAGGTACGTGTTTGGGGAATAGCAGGGGTGAGGAGGGAGTTAGTGAGAGTTGAAATGTGAGCATATTGTGATCAGAGAGGGGAAATGGTGAGTTAGTAAAATTGGTGGTTGAACAGAGTCTGGTAAATATGAGATCCAGAGCATTACCATTGGAGTGAGAGGGGGAGTCTGAGCACAAAGATAAGCCTAGGGAGGAGGTTAGTGAAAGAAGTTTAGAGACAGAAGAGTTGTTAATGTTGTTAACGGGTATATTAAAGTCACCTAATATGATGGATGGTATGTTAGATGAAAGAAAGTAAGGAAGCCAGGCAGCAAAGTTGTCCAGAAATTGTGCAGTTGGTCCTGGTGGTCGATATATAACAGCAATGCACAGTGAAACCGGAGAAAAGAGCCTAATGCAGTGAGCCTCAAATGAGGAGAATGATAAAGAGGGAACAGGTGGAAGAACTTTAAAAGTACAGCGGGGAGAGAGAAGCAAACCTACCCCACCTCCAGGTCTGTTACCAGGTCTGGGAGTGTGAGTAAGGTGTAGGCCCCCATAGGACAGGGCAGCAGGTGAGGCGGTGTCAGTAGGAGAAAGCCAGGTTTCAGTAAGTGCGAGTAGGTTAAAGGAATTTGCAATGAAATGGTCGTGTATAGCGGTGAGTTTGTTGCAGACAGATCTGGCATTCCAGAGAGCACAGGAAAGATTAACTGGGTTTTTGGGTATAGGAGTAAGTGTTCTGTACTGTTGGAATTTCCCCCGGAGAGAAGGAGCTCGTGGTCGTGATATAACTGGGATGGGGTAAGGGCCAGGGTTTGGGGAAATGTCCCCAGCTGCCAGCAATAGAAAGGAGAGAAAGACTAAGTGTGAGTGGGATTTATAAGTCCTTCGTTTGTATGAAAAGGAGGAGTTTTGTGGAATAGCTAAACCGAGTACTTTATAAACTTCATGTGTGGAGAGGGAAGGAGAGGAGAGAAGAGAGGCTGAGATTTTTATAGAAGTGGGACTTGCCGGAGGAGGTAGTGAAAAATGTTTTATGAAGCATGAGAGTGAAAGGAGGAGAAATGCAGGATAAAGCATGTTTGGAATAAGAAGTAACAAACTAGCAGGTACAAACAAATCTGTTTTCTTCTTATCCCAGATGGTTCACTGATGATTGCAGGGGAGTCCGGTTCCTTTTGCCTTGTCAATGTCTTGTCCAACTGTCTTGTTTAACTGTCATTTCTAAGCACTTGAGAAATTTTAGCACTTACGAAAGGTTAGCACTCGTGCCATGCCCCAGACACGAGTGCCATCCCCAATACTGGGTCTGAATTTATATGTAGCTGATTGGGAAAACCAGAGCCTAATTAATCAATTAATCAATTAAATAGCTAGCAAAGGGCAGAGTTTTACAGACACCAGAACCAGGTTTGGGGCTATAAAAATATCTCTTGTTCACTGAGGAGGGGACACAGATGTGTGCTTTAGATATTTATCAAAGAACTAAAGTAGAATAGGCCTGACAGACAAAAGTTATTGGGGTTAACAAATACAAGTAGGGATATAGCAGAATTACCAGAATAAACAGTTGCAGTATATGGATATGGCAGTATGTGGATATAGCAGAATTACCAGAATAAACAGTTGCAGTATATGGATATGGCAGTATGTGGATATAGCAGAATTACCAGAATAAACAGTTGCAGTATATGGATATGGCAGTATGTGGATATAGCAGAATTACCAGAATAAACAGTTGCAGTATATGGATATGGCAGTATGTGGATATAGCAGAATTACCTGTAGGAATGAGAAGATATAGGAGTTAGTTCCATGGAACTGTCTTGTTTAACTGTCATTTCTAAGCACTTGAGAAATTTTAGCACTTAGGAAAGGTTAGCACTCGTGCCATGCCCCAGACACGAGTCTGTTTCGTGAAGGAGAGTATTTGGAGATTAGAGATGAAATATAGGGAGGGGTTTCATTATTAAGGGCCTTGAATGTGAGTGTAAGTAATTTGAATTTGATTCTAGAGGAGATTGGGAGCCAGTGAAGGGACATGCATATGGGAGCAGCTGATGTTGAGCGGCGAGCTAGATGAATGAGTCTAGCGGTCGCATTTAGAACAGATTGGAGTTGTGAAAGGTGACTTGTTGGAATACCTGCGAGAAGTAGGTTGCAGTAATCAAGGCGGGAGATGATGAGAGACTGAATCAGTGTTTTAGTTGATTCTGAACTGAGATATGGTCGTATTCGGCAATGTTGCGCAGTTGAATACGACAAGATTTTGCAAGTGTTTGAATGTGTGGTGAAAAAGACAGATGTGAGTCTAGGATAACTCTTAGGCAGCGTGCCTGTGTGGTGGAATGAAAGGTTGTGTTTACTGTGAGTAAAATTTGAGGGACAGGGGAAGATCTTGGAGGAAATAATGAGTTCTGTTTTTGAGAGGTTCAGTTTCAGGTGGCGCTGTGACATCCAGGAGGAGACAGCAGAGAGACAGTCTGTAACTTGGGAAAGGACAGAATTAGAAAGATCAGGAGTAGACAAGTAGAGTTGGGTGTCATCAGCATGAAGGTGATACTGAAGTCCAAACGACTGAATACATTTTCCTAGTGAAGTTGTATAGAGCGAGAAAAGCAGGGGGCCTTGAACAGAGCCTTGAGGAACTCCAACAGAGAGAGGGAACGTAGTAGAAGTAGAGTTAGAGAAGGCAACTTTAAAGGAACGGTCAGACAGATAAGATGTAAACCATGAAAGAGCAGTGTCTCGAATGCCAGCTGTATGTATTATGTATCTATGTATTAGCAATTCCAATGACTCCAATTTATATTGCTTATTCATTGCCATTAATGCAATCACACCAATTGTACCATTACAACTGCTTGCATTTAAGAACACATTAATTACTGCTACACTGAGTCAATTTGATATTTCATAAGTATAGTTATCACTGCCTTTCTGCATACTAAAGGAGAAACAAGAATTCAGCTTTTGGTGCTGGATGGAGTAGGATTGACCAGTCTTTAATAAAACTATCTGTTCCCTGAGCCAAGGAGCCAAGAATCCAGGGAGCTAGCACTGTAAATTGTTCAACATAACCAATAATGAAACCATATATTATTAGCGATGGGCGAATTTGTTCAGTTTTGCTGAAAAAAATTGCGAATTTCCTGAGAAATTCAGTATGGCGAAGAATTCACAGAACGCCCGCATTAATTTTGATGCCCACGGCAATTTTGACGCCAGCTAAAATTTTTTGACTGGCAAATTTTTTACCGTGAATTTGCGCCTGCCGAATTTATTCTCCCCTCACTATATATAATTAAAATGTCGTGAAATAATGACTTTCATGGGGAACAATATGCCCAAGGATACATTTGGCATACATTTCTATGAAAATCTGTTTCAGATTAATAAATGCAAAGACCCAGAAAAATCACATTGATTGCTTTGGTCATTTTGTTCTGTTACCTTTGTGGTTATTAAGATTACACTGATTTAGTCTTATAGTACTTTTAATTTTATGTCTAGTGAATGAATCAAACCTTTGGGTTTTTTGCCATGATCTTACAGTATAACTAGAGCCGAGCCTTCCTCGCTGCTGTACTGTCAAACCCCTAACAGGTTAACCCCATTTAACAAACAGAAATGAGACCTAATTATATGGGGCAATGTATCTGATACCCATCGCCATCGGGCTTTATAACTACAAGACAAATACAGTGGTTTAAATCCACTGGAACAGAAAATTACCAGAGAAACAGCTTACTTTTTTCTTGTAACAATAGTTCAACCTTATGCTTATATTTACAGGGTCGCTTTAAAAAGCTACACTCCTCTAGCTAATGCAATGAATCTAGATATTTATCTCTGCAAACGGCACAATTCTTGTGTTGGAATACTAATCTCCCAAAATGTTAAATTAATTAAATATATGCCAGAGTTTGGTTTTAACCCCCATTGTTCCACTCTCTCACTGATCGCTAAACCCATTTACATATTGAAACAGAATGTCTAGTTTCAGATTAAATAAATCAAACTACTGATCCTAAAACAGTGGATCATCAAGTAAATGAAAAGCTATTTTGCTGGCTAGGTATCATGTGAAACTTCTGCTAGAATCATGGTTATTATTCTAGTAGTGATACAGGTATGGGATCCATTATCCAGAAACCCATTATCCCGAAAGCTCCAAAATACAGAAAGGCTGTCTCCCATAGACTCCATTATATTCAAATAATCCAAATTTTAAAACATGATTTTCTTTTTCTCTGTAACAGAACAGTAGCTTGCACTTGATCCAAACCAAGATACAATTAATCCTTATTGAAAGTAAAACCAGCCTATTGAGTTTATTTAATGTTTACATGCATGAAGATCAGCATTACGGAAAGATCCATTATCCGGAAAACCTCAGGTTCCGAGCATTCTGGATAACAGGTCCCATACCTGTACTTCAATTCATCCAATAGCAGAGATGACCTTATGGCTGGTAGAGACCGTAAGAAAGAACAGTGCCATATGGAAGATGGAGACTTAAATATGCCTTTAAATATGATGGTTCTTTTGCAAGACACCTTGGGGCAGACTTATCAAAGGTCGAAGTGAATTTTCGAATTTAAAAACTTCGAATTACAAAATACTTCACAAATTCGACCATTGGAAAATCTAAGTACTGTCTCTTTAAAAAACTTCGACTTCGCCACCTTAAACCTGCTGAATTGCTATGTTAGCCTATGGAGACCTCCTAGAGCCTATAGCCAGAAGTTTTGAGAAGTCAAAGGATTTTTTTTGTATAACCGTACGATCCCATGATTCGAAGTAAAATTGTACGATCTTAAAACTCCTTCGACTTGGAATGTCTGACTACACTATTCTAATTTTGAAGTTTTTTTCACTTTGACCCTTGATAAATCTGCCCCCTTTTGTCTGTGTAATGGTATGTTCACACCAGATCCTTTTTATGTGATATTTGGAGAGTACTGCTGCAGAATAATGTTTGTCCAGTTGGGAGGAGAAGGAGAAGGAGAAGGAGAAGGAGGAGAAGGAGAAGGAGAAGGAGGAGGAGAAGTTAATGTGGATGCTAAATATGGGCTGCGGCTGGCTAATGGTACTTCCAATATGAACTGTCAGCCTACAGGAGGTTTTGTTTGTCAGTACACTGTTTTATACAACCAAAACTTGTCACCAAGCCAGAAACTCAAAAATAAGCAACTGCATTGAGGCCAATAGGGAGCAACATCCAACGGGTTGGTGAGCAACATGTCACTCACAAGCCACTTTTAAAGCAAAAATGGATAAATTACTTTACTACATAATAATGGGCTGAGACAAAGTTACCAAGACGTTGAGCTTCAGCATTGAAACTCTCCTGAAACACAATTAACATTTGCAGAAGGAATAATCCTTGATGACTTGGAATATATCTCTAAATTATAACTTGTGGAATGACTTACCCATTCATTGAAGTTGCAAATGAAATAGACAGAATAAAGCTAGAACCAATTAACAGCAAATTGTATTGACCTTACTGAAGCAATTCTGATTAACAAAATAATTCTACATTAAGCAATTAAGCTAATTCCTAAAAGAGCAAAGACTTTTCTGAATGACAGATCATTGGTCTGTATAAAGTGCTGCTTTCCTGTCAGTAAGCTTTACTCCTGCCTCTGACCCTTGAGCCTTCTGCAGTCAGTTTAACAAACGGATACACTGAATTCAATTAAGAATTTAATTGTTATGCCATTCTTATCCGCTTTATCCAAACACTACTTAGGAAAATTAAAAAAAGGAAATTAAGCTATTCTAACGCATAATATAGGAAGAAAAGCATCCTATAAAAAACAAAGCATTTTACGGTTACTTGAATTGCTTAGTGTTTTAGATCATGTTACAGGCCGGACGACGATAAAATTAGAGAGGAGAAAGCGCAGAACATAGAAATCTGTTCTGATCTCAATTGAAACTCTAGGCTTTAGGGGGCACACATCACATGCAACGTCTAAAACCAACATGCCAGATGCTATGTATATATGAGACTGAGGACAACTGAAAGCAGAAATTGTCTAGCAGGATCAAGAATACTAAGCATGTACCATGCAGCACTAAGCATTGGTGGTTTATTCAGCAACCAACTATAGTTGGGTCTTTCCTGAGTTTGATGGGGTAACATGCCACCTGACTGGTTCATGGTATGTAGGGGTTATCAGGCATTTCTTGGATTTCTCCTAAGGCCTTTAACTGCCACTGAGATTATATTACTAGCGTTATAGGATCTTCCAGAAACCTGTCATCCAGAAAGTTCAAAAATTACAGAATGGCCACACCCCATAGACTTAATTTCAGTCATTCATTTTTTATTTTTTTAAACTATTCCCCTTTTCTCTGTAATAATAAAATAGTACTTTGTACTTGATCCCAACTAAGATATAATTAATCCCTAGTGGAAGGAGAAGAATCTTGCTTGGTTTAATGTTTAAAGTATTATTAAGGTATGGAGATCTAAATTATGGAGCATTCTGGATAACATGTCCCATTCCTGTACTAGCATCTACTTCAGGTTGCGCATGGTTCTATAACAAGGACATCCTCTTCAACTTTCCCCTGACATTAGAAATGATTACTTCTGTATGTCACCTATTGTGGGTTAGTGAGAAGCCAAGATATGACTCCAACCTCCCTGCTTTTGTATAATGTTTTTAAATTACAAGACATCCAGTTGTCCAGAACAGATATCAGAGTATTGCCCTGTGTGCCAAGGGGTTGCAAGTTGTAGCCATGAAGTCATCTCATAAAATTTTACTGTGACAAAAGGCTGAATTTTAAGCCGTTGGGGAAATCGCAACAAATTTATGAGGAATTTATTACTTTGAAATGAATATACAAAATAGCAAATACCATACTGTGATATCTCATGCCATCTGCTCTTTAAAGGCTTCCTGTTTTAACAATGTGACATACAGTATATTACATTTCATGAAAGGTTACTACTTTATATTTACATATTTTCTGTTATTTCTGCTAGTTTGCTATTTAATTAGTAAAACATTTTCTTACTGGAAACTAGCTTTGTTTTTATGCAGATAAATGCTTCTGCTCTATCTGCTCTCTTAAGATTTCTATCCTAATGTCAGTGAAATGTTATCAGACTGAACTTGGAATAGTCTCATTTAAAATGATGCACTCCTATATTTTCCTGTGGGCCCAAGCTTTGTATAATTTCATCCCTATGCAGGAAGGAATTTCAATTTCTAAATTGTGTGACAAAATTCATCTATTCGACTGGAAAGATGATTCTAGTAATTGTCAGGTATGAAGGTTTTTACTCTAAATTAAACAGATTTAAATGAAAATTGGCACAGTGTAACTACTGATCTATCATGGAATTGTTTGCTTGTGCCCTTAAATCTTGCTCAGTGTCCACCCTCTGACTTCTTAATTGCCAACATGTTACATGCTTGTCCAAGAAATCATCCAAGCCACTGTTAATTAACTGAATCAGCCATCACAACATCACCCGGCAGTGCATTCCACAACCTCACTGTCCTGACTGTGAAGGACCACCTACGTTACATCAAATGAAAGTTCTTTTCTTCTAGTCTGAAGGGGTGGCCTCTGGTACGGTGATCCTCTTTATGGGTAAAAAGATCTCCCACTATCTATCTATAATCCCTATTCTTATAGAGAGAGGTCTGAGTGCTTTTATACAGGTCATGGAACTCTACTACTTCTACTATACTCATAATATAAAACAGGGGTGCCATATTTACCATAACAGACAAGGTCCAGTGAGTCATCTGACAGAAATGACATCACTAGGCATTGATTATAATTGATAACATCACTAGGAGATTTAGGACTCATAGGAAATAACTGTTTACTCACTTGGTTCAAAATATGTTGGTTTATAATAATTTAGATAAACATAACCTAAGCTTTCAGAAGTAATTCTTGGGCAATAATGTATTTGTTACAATGTGTGGTCGCCAATGTTGTTCAGTTGCATTCATCTGTGCCCCTCACTATCTTAATTTTGTTGTGTTTGAAATGTATTGAATACTATTATGCTAACATTAATCATATAAGCATAAAATCTATAGAGATACAGTATAACAGACTTTGTATGAGTGTAACAAACAGCGTAACCAATTTATGAGCGTACCTGTGGCAATATAACTGTATCCACAGAAGCACAAATTCTTTTCATCTTCACAAACCAGTGAATCCGAAATGTGGTCACAAATAGTTTTTTGCTTCACCAGAAAAGCCATCGAGGAATCTGATATTCTCCTGAAGGACTGAAGTTAACCTCCCTTTCTGTGTCTGTAGTAAAATAATGTACAGTTAAAGAAAGCTTGTTAAATATTATGTTAAGTATTTAACAGTCATATCATAACATCATTCTACTCCGCGAACTGTGCAGTCCCTTGAAGATGAAGCAGATTATATAATGTTTAAAGACAGTCGCAATCACTGTGTACGTTATACACCTTTGAAGTGATACGGACACGTTTCTATAAAAATAAGAACCTGTTGGTATCAGTAAATAGAAGCTACACATGAAATATAATCAGCTAAATGCTCCCCAAAGCCACCCCAGCCTGGTGAACCTTAGTAATGGCGACTCTCTGACACCATTAAATCATCTTGCCTAGTTGTTTCAGTCAGGGGGCGGCATGATTCCTTGATAGGCTAATTACAAATGAAAACAGGACTCCAGCCTATGGAGGGATCTGCAGTCCAGCGTGACTGAAACAACTCAGGAAGATGATGATTTAATGGTGTCGGAGGGTCACCGTTACCAAGGTTCGTGGGGCTGGGGGCGGTTTTGGGGAGCTTTTAGTATGCGTGCAGCTTCTTTTCACTGACATAACACGTTCCTATTTATATAGGAACGTGTCAGTATCACTAAGCATTTACTTGCATGGCCTAACTTGCAGAAGACTATTTGTATGCCTTACTAGGGCTTATTTAGGACCACAAGTGTAGTGGTGAACTTGCACTTTTCCAAGCAGTTGCATGTAAAACCCTATGCATTAAGGGTGCTTGCATCAAAATGTGCTTTTTGCACTTCTCTATAGTTGCACTCGGGACCTCTCAGGCCTTTCCATTCCATCAGGCATTGCTGCGCCTACCAGCAGTAGCTCCAGGGTTCTCACAGTATCCTGCATCAATCTCCACAATGCAGCTGCACCACAAGAATAGGGCTTACGCATCACTTGCATGCCAAATACTGGAAATGATGGCAGAGAGACTGAGAATGTTTAGTGCACCTGCACCTAATTTGTGCACATTCAATGCTCCTTTGCATCTGCAATAATGCTGGAATTTTGGGAAAAAAATCATAAATTGTGTATGGAAATTATGCTATTTGCTCACTGCACTTGCAGACATAAGACTTTTTGCATGTATCATAATGGAGAAGTCCCACATTTAAGTCTACCTTCCTGAAATTTGCAGTTTACATTAGTTTGCCCAAATTTTCATGTGGGCGAAACTTCTGCATCATCAACTGATTCATATAGAATGAAAGGAACTGCTCAGAAAATCCGTGCTGCATAGTACTCTGTTGAATGAAATTTACTGATATAGTATACAATGCATAGCAATGAGATGGAAGCACCACCATCTAGAGGTGACAAAAGGACTCGGGAGATAAAAAGACTCATAAGTTACTTTTGGAAGATGATATTTTGCAGATTAGAGATATCAAAAGTGAATAGAAAAACAGTGCAGTAGCTATATAATTTGTTTGTGTCTAGACCTCTCCAAAAACAACTCTGCAGAGGTGGTTAGAGAAAAAATGCATGGGAATGAATGGGAATAGTGGTTATGGGCTGAGCACTTTATGAACATGTGAATAGAATGTATAAGATCAATTTATCATTGAAAGCATAAATGTAGAAAAGGAAAAATGATAGTTCAAATAAATGAGTGACTGACATATACATCCCACGTACTTGCAGAAGCAGGCAGAAATGAACAAAACACTGGCAAGGCCCCATCTAAAAAACAGCCATGTAATATCCTTTTTTTAGGCAAAATAAATGTCAGATGTGGAATTTAAGCAGCAGAATTTCACCCAACTCCTTGGAACCGTCAAACAGAAGGACCCAATTGAAATGGAAAGCACACACATATCTGACCCAGTAAAATTATGTTACTATGGTTACCGGAAGGATTTTAAACTATGCAAGCACAACTAATAGAGGCCAGGGAAATAAGTGACTTGCAAACAATTGGAAGATATTCTTACATTTTGACTTCTATTGGAAGCAAGTGCCAGAAGAAATATAGGTTGGAAATAGTTTTCCACAAACTGGACAATGAGGTTCAATGTTGATAAATACAAGGTTATGCATTTGGCAGAAATAATGTAAATGCAAGTTGTACAATAAATTGCAGTATGTTAGGGGTTTCCTAAATTGAGAAGGATCTTGGGGTTTTTGAAGATAACAAGTTGTCTAATTCTGGGCAGTGTCATTCTGTGGCTACTAAAGCAAATAAAGTTCTGTCTTGCATAAAAAAGGGCATTAACTCAAGGGATGAAAACATAATTATGCCTCTTTATAGGTCCCTGGTGAGGCCTCATCTGGAGTATGCAGTGCAGTTTTGGACTCCAGTCCTTAAGAGGGATATAAATGAGCTGGAGAGAGTGCAGACACATGCAACTAAATTGGTTAGAGGGATGGAAGACTTAAGGTTGTGGTTGACACTTGTGAGGGGACATGATTACTATTTATAAAGACATTATAGACTAATAGCAGTAAATTTTTTCCCCATATAATGGATTAGTGCACTAGTGTCCACCCCTTCAGACTAGAAGAAAAGAACATTCATTTGAAGCAACGTAGAGGGTTCTTCACAGTCAGGACAGTGAGGTTGTGGAATGCACTGCTGGGTGATGTTGTGATGGCAGTTAATGCTTTTAAGAGTGGCTTGGATGATTTCTTGGACAAGTATAATATCCAAGGCTCTTGTGATACTAAATTCTATAGCTAGTATATATATGGTTTATGTGAGTCTAAGGCGGGGCCAGTGAGTGTGTGTATATGTATAGACACTGGTTTTCATTCAGAGGGGTTGAACTTCATGGACTTTGGTCTCTTTTTAACCCAACATAATTATGTAGCTATAAATGTGTGTTTTTAGCATTAGATTTCAGAGTATTTTAGCATCATCTCCTCACCTAATATCAAAGATGAGATGCTTATTCTAACTAAAATTAGTATTTTATGGAATCAAGAGTACTCCCTTTGTTCATGTGAAACCCCCAATCCTCATCATCCATGAAACTAGGGCAAAATGAAAAGGCCTAAAGTTACAGTCTTGTGGGCCAAATCCAATATGTATGTTTCTAAAGTTCATTTGTAGAGCAGTTGAACATCTGGCTAATGTACAAAGCTGAAGCAGTTTATTCATAATTATAGGCCACAAAGTTGTTGTATCTGTCAGCTGTTCCAAAGATATGCTCATTATGGCACAATGTGATCCAGGCCAAAGGACAACTTAAATTGCTCAGGTTCTAATGACCAATATGCTAGATCTTATTCTTTAGCCAATTTCATTTTCTTTATTACTTTCTTATGCATTCTCGCTCAGTGCCTTTGATGTTTGGGAAATGAATTAACCGGAAAAAAGTAATTTTTGCTTATAGTGTTATGATATGGGATGGTTAGGGAAGGTGGATAACGAGAGACAGGTAAGACATTATCCAAATATGTATGAGCAGAAATCTTAACAGAATCGGAATAAATCTACCGGTATTAAATTCTCAATAAATCATTCATCAATACACTATGGGGCAGATTCATCAAAAGTATGAATATACTCAAATATATTCATTGGAACCTTGAATAGTTGGGATTTATTAAAGAATAAAACTAAGAAGTAGTGATGGGCGAATTTATGTGGCAGTGGCAAATTCGTGGCAAATTCCTGCGATTCGCCGCCGGTGAATAAATTCACGAAACCGCCGTGAAAATTCGCAGGCATCAAAAAAATGGACGATGGCATCTGTTTTTTTGGACGCCGGCGAATGTGCCCTGGCGTCAAAAAAAAAAAAAAAAGATGCCAGCATCAAAAACGGATGCTGGCATCAAAAATGAGATGCCGGCACAGTTTCATGAATTTTTCAGCAAAGCACCCCAAATTCGCCCATCACTACTAAGAAGTTGCCAAAAAAAACGGCAAGTAAAAACTGGCTAAAAGGCTTTAAATAGATATTTATTTTCCAGTTCATTGACATATTCGAGTTGTTTTAGCCTCATTGAATATGAATGGAACAATGATTCTTAGTGCGTGGACTTTTTCCTGAGAAAAGACGCTTGCAGGAATATTCTGTCAGTTATTTCCTTAAATAAGCTATAGTTTAGGTTTTTAAGCTCTCGCGTTTTTTTTTTTCTAGTTTTCGAAAATTATTAAATAGAGCTCCACATTAATAGTACTAATACACACATTATATATTGTGTAAATAGACCAATCTGCCTCTATTCCTAACCTATTAAGCCATATTAATAATATAGTAAATAAGGTTGAAAAAAAGAATGTCCATTAAATTCAGGATTTTTCACAGATGAAAACTGCATAACTTCTAAATGATCCAGACAAAAAAAAAGAAAAAAAAAAAAAAAATCACATGAAGCTTCTCAAAGGGGGAAAAAGTGTGCATCTCTGTAACCCTGTATTACTCCCTTGCTAAAAGTCCAACCAGCCCCTTCTTAAAGTTATCTAATGGTATCTGCTAGAACAACTAATTCAGGGAGAGATTTCCACAACGTCATAGCTTTCACTTTAAAATCCTTTTTCACTTTTTACGATGGAAATCTCCTTTCTTTTAATATCAGCCACCATACTGCAAGTGCCTAGATCCATATTGTCTCTAAATGGGAATAATTTGCGGTAAAATCCCCACTGGAAGCTCAGATGGGTCTGCCATGACTATCACACTGTAATTTAAGCTTTTTATTTGTTGCTGGAGCAGTTTTGTAGCTACAGTATTCCCAAAGCATGTCTTTGTATGTCATGTTTTACGCATTTGTTGTTGGGCTAAAAAAACTATTTTATTATGCATTTTATCTGGATCTGGTTTCCATGCATAAAGTATGTTTTTCCATGATAAAAAGCTTGCTTATTATACGAGTTTCTTTATGGATTTTCGTTCCAGTGGCGGTTATTATTACAGTTATTATGATTGTTTTTAATCATACTGTAAAATGCGCTATTCAATTGCAGATTAAATTTACCAATATCAGCTATGTTCTTCCCTCTCAAATATGAGTTCAACCCATTGGTAATAATATACTGTGCATAATTAGGCTGATCATTTGAGAACAAAATTATTTTTTATTTACTAATTCAAAAGTAAGTGCAGCCTGCTAAAATTGCAATCTCGCCATCTTGTTTTGGTTAAACTAAGGTTAGCCCTATTACAGCTGTATTTGCATCTTCTGAAACACAAGGTTTCAGTCGTAATATTAAATATTTTATTAGTAATTTGTTAAATATTAGTAAAATTAGTAATATGTACATTTTAATAATATTAACCATAGGGTAAAATTCTGACTGTTTCTTATTTAGCCATTTCTTTTCATTCCAGTGCAGTAGATCATTGATTTTGTGCTGGCAGCCAGTAATAAAATTGTTGTGGGGGGCAAAGCTCCCCAAAAGCCACAAAGTCTCTGGAAGTCAGAGTCCCTGAATGTTAAGTATTCCTCCACTGTTTCCTGGTTACACTGCTGACTTAAGGTGGCCATACACGGGCCGATAAAAGCTGCTGACAGACCGAGTCGGCAGCTTATTGGCCCGTGTATGGGGGCCCAGCCAATCGAGATCTGGCCGAAAGTCGGCCAGATCTTGATCGGATTGGACTAAAAATCCCGTAGGATTGCGGCCGCATCTTTTCGCTGATGCAGTCCCGTGATCCGACCGCCCGTTACCATTTGTTAGGATCCGATCGTTGGGCCCTAGGGCCCACAATCGGATCAGCACTCAAGGTGGGCATATCGGGGAGAGATCCGCTCAGTTGGCGACATCGCAAAACAAGTGGATCTCTCAGTGTATGGCCACCTATAGTCTGCTGTCCCTGAGATGATAGGTCTGCCTGTACCATGCGAATTCAATTTCCAATTATTTAGGGTTTCGCAGATTTTCCACATATGGGACTGGTTTGTATTCTTTCCATGGTGATTGGTACATGGTTAGTTTATGATTTCATTTCTCCATTCACTGACATATTGGTGTTTGGATTAGATTAAGTTTTTGCATGGGCAGGATACTGAGGAGTTACATTGCTTGCCGGGGTCTCATTGTTCAGCAAAGGCTTTACATTATTATGTGTTGGGTCTGCTGTTTTGTAGCTGTGCCCAGTACGAAACCACCCTCTTCAGTATCAAAAACAGTAGAGAAAATCCATTTAGTTCATCTTGAGAGGTGCTGTGTTGAAGTGCTTACAGAATTCCAAAAGGAATATTTAGTTTAGGATAGAGTACCATTTGGATTAGTAGGTGACAAGACCCACACCAAAGGAGGATTGGGATGAATACACGGTCAAAGATTTTTAGCTGAACCCTCACTGGTTCTTTAAGGTGGTATAGTTATCTCCTGATGGCATAGAAGATCCTGTGTGCCTTGACGTTAAAGGGAGCTAATGCCAGTTTGAAGCTCATTCCTTGAACTGTTGTACAGCTTTATGGAAGTGTGTCTTTACACATACAGCATGGACTCTGGACCATGTAATTTGATATACTCTATATGTTAAAAATAATTAGTCTCAGGCTTTAGCCCTGTATGACTGAAAAACAGGAAACTGGAGCCAAATTGTCGCCAGCGACCGCTTTGCACACAATGCACCACTTCGCCAGGCGCAAATTCTCTACCACTACTCTAATTCACGAATATGCAAAGTTGCGCCCTGGGTGCCTAACGTTGGCGACTTTTCGCTAGCGTTAATTTGGCGGTGCGAGCATTTCATAGCTAATGGTGGACATACACGGGCAGATAAAGCTGCCGATATCGGTCGTTTGGACCGATTTGACAGCTTATCTGCCCGTGTATGGTGGCTTCCGACGGGTCTTCCCGATCGATATTGATCGGGAAGGTTGGATTTTTACCCGACCGACCCATCTGAGCCCCTTGGCGCATCGTAATTCGATCGTTCGGCCATACAGCCGAATGTTCGAATTACCCCCGATATAGCCATGCCGTTAGTGGCACATCGGGGAAAGATCCACTCGTTTAGCGATGTCGCCAAACGAGCGGATCTTTGAGTCTATGGCCACCTTTAGATGCGCTAGTGTTCATTTGTGCTTATCAAAAATTCTCTAGTGATCTTGCGCTTAGGTTAATTTGCAAATAGCAGGTAATTTAAAGTTGTATGGTCTTTATTATAAATGTTGGTGCAAATGCTTGAAGTTACAACTTTTTCTTACAAATGTCCTGGGAACCTTAATAAAGACAAGAGTTAAAAGGGCACCAATCATCACTAAAATCATTTACTAAGTAAATACACTATGCGAAAGTTAAAGAAATCCGATTTTGAAGTTAGAATTGTTTGTACAATGTAAATGATCAGCTCACTATACCTTCTGCAAGATCTCCCCTATCTCCACTGCAGTTCTAGCTGAAGCAGCCATCTTGGATTTCACTGGCTCCTCCTACCTATATCTTCCCAGCCAACTGTAGCTCTGAAATCTCGCACATGCTCAGTTGAAATTCCTTGTTGCTTATCAACCCTTCTAAGCTATTTTCAAATCAGCCAAACCTCTGTGTTAGCTGCTGTTCAGTAGTGCTGCCACCTGCTGGAAGTTACTGTGTGCTCTTCATTTGCATAATAACATCACCAGCAGGGGACAAGATAGGGAAATCTCCTGATACTTCTAGTGGAGGAGTTTACTAAAGCTAGGCATTCTGGGTAGAATACTCAAGGCAGTGCTACAATCTGAGCATGCTCCTGAAATTTGCATGTTATAGTCTCAGTGTGGACTCCCTCAGTGAAAATCCATTTGACAAAGTAAGGGATTTTTTTTTTTTTTTAAAACCTGCAACCTACTATATATGTAGTTTGGTTAAACATGTTTAGCTTGTACTGGTCAGATTGTTAATATGTGTTTGATTTTGGCTGTGATAGGTGCCCTTGAATATAATGCCCTACACATGAGCCCACTGTAAAATGAATGCTCCACATGTTATGAAATGTCTGAAGAAAACCGGTTTCCCAAAAAAAGTTTGTTAGGACTTTTGCAGACAATCCTGCTTAAAAAAAAAGGAAAAGTTGCCAGCGTTTTTGGAACTTTAATGCATTTTTGGCACACATGATACGATGTAAGTGACAGAAGATTGAGGAAGATCTAGCTTCTTTTTAGCACTTCGCCTGGTCTGAGGTGGCAAAGTCAACTCTGGCAAAAGAGGTAACATGCTGTAAAATCCGCACTTTACTGAATTTGCGTAGTAACGACCTTTCGCCAGAGCGAAAAGTCGCCTGGTGATAGAGTGTGAATGAATGCTAGCGACGGTCTCTTTGCTAGCGAATTGGAGCCTGTGCCTGTTGGTGAATTGGCGATGTCCCAGCAGGTGGCAACGCTGGCGAATTATCGCTAGCGTTACCCACTTCATCTTTAGTGAATCTGCCCTATAAACTATGAGCCCATCATAATATTAAAATTGTGAAATATCCAGCAGAAGAAATATAAACTGGCTATCTGCTCTTTATCTGTAGTCCGATTCCATGACTTGCTTCACCTGAACAGCAGGAAAATATCTTTATTTGCATTAACCCCAGTTCAGTGCATGTTACAATATGCTGAGGTGGAGCAGTGCTGGACACATCATTTGCAACTCTAACAGCAGGTAATCTTGGCAGACTTTTCAGATTTCTGACTTATTTATGGCATATTATTTCAGATATACTGTACCGCTACATTATGATATTTGCTTTTTTTTTTTTACACTTGGATTTTTGTTCTGAGAAACAGAAACATGTAAAAATGTACTGGATAAACATTAGCTAACCTTCTCAAAGAAAAAGTATTATCTTAGAGGTAAAAATATGGATTAGAATAACATCCAGATTAGTACGTTAGTTAGAAAATACAAATATTGACCAGTATTGTGACAGAACAATAATACTGTTTAGTGCGTTAAAGTATAATTGCAGAAATGTGCAATGAAACTGGTACAAGCAATGGTGAAATCACCGAGAAGGAAAGTTAGGTTTGCACGGTACATGATAACTCTTCAAAGAGGCACTAAAGACACAAGGAAGAGGAACATTTTTGTACTCCAAAAATAACAAAGGAAAGTTTTTACTCCTAAAGACTTGAACACCATTTCCTCAAACATTAGCTGTGCAACTACAGGTATGGGACCTATGATCCAGAATGCTTAGGAGCTGGGGTTTTCTTGATAAGGGATCTTTCCGTAATTTAGATATCCATACATTAAGGGGCACATTTACTAAGGGTCGAATATCGAGGGTTAATAAACCCTCGAAGTAAAATCCTACGAATTTGAATCCAAAGGATTTTAGCGCAAATCCTAACATCGAACGATCAAAGGAATGGTAGAATAATCTAACAATTATTAGCTCGAATCGAAGTCGTAGTCAAAGGTCGTAGTAGCCTATTTGATGGTCGAAGTACCCAAAAAAATACTTCGAATCCTTCACTTGCCCCTAAATGTACTTCTAAATTAATTTAAACATTAATCAAACCCAATGGGATTGTTTTGCCTACAAAAAGGATCAATTATATCTTAGTTGAGATCAAGTAAAAGGTACTGTTTATTATTAGAGAAAATGAAAATTGATTTAAAAAATCTGAATTATTTGATTAAAATGTATATGGAAGTATATGGAAGTATATGGAAGATGGCTTTTTTGTAATTTTGAGCTTTCTGGAGCTTTTTCCAGATAATGGATCCCATACCAAGTTGAGGGCAAACTCATTTTAATGAAATTAAAAAGCTTATAGGAGGCTCTCTGTTCTTCAGTAACTAGCATTAGTCAACCCAGTGCTACAATGTATTAGTAAGTTATTCCATTTTCATATTGTATAAAAATTTAATTAAAGGGGTGGTTCACCTTTAAGTTAATTTTTAGTTATAGAATGTCAAATTCTAAGCAACTTTTCAATTGGTCATTATTTATTTATAGTTTAAAATTATTTTCCTTTTTCTTCTGACTCTTTCCAGTTTTCAAAAGGGGGTCACGAACCCCATTTAAAAATGAATGCTCTGTCAAGCTACAAATTTGTCATTAATACTTTTCATTACTTATTTCTATTTAGGTTCCCTCCTATTCATATTCTGGTTTCTTGTTGAAATCAATGCATGGTTGCTAGGGTAATTTGGACCATAGCAACCAGATTGCTGACATTACAATCCGGAGAGCTGCTGAATAAAAAAAACGAAATAACTCAAAAACAACAAATAAAAAATAAAAACCAGTTGCAAATTGTCTCAGAATATCCCTCTCTACATCGTACTAAAAGTTTAACTCAAAGGTGAACAACCCCTTTAATAAAAACAAGATTTGAATTAACTCACTGATCAGACCTTTAAATTCAGTGCCTTCATTTCACTTCCCCATTTGTTGGAGGGTATATAACACTGACCAAGTAGGTGTCAGAGGCTCCGGTGCCCCTTAATGAACCACAGTATTATAAAACGATATTAAAACACAAATATAATGAATGGAAATATATGTAAATAAACTGTCCTGTGCTCAGACCTAAGGAAAACCTATTAAAATGCATTGCATCAATAACTCAAATGTTGACTGAATACCTCTAGAGCTCCAGTTGACATTTAGATAATTACACCAACTTTTACATTAAATTCCTCCAATTATTTGCCAAACCCTGCCTGTGTTTATGTGAACAATGTACCAAAGTCCTTGTAATGAAAGTCGGAGTGAAAAGTGTTGATCCAAGGGAGCAAAGTGCTGAGCCAGTTACCAAATAGTACAATTTAATACTGCACTTATCTGACAGGGTTCCTAGTGAAAAACTCATGCAAGAATAAACACGTTTACATGTTCAGCAGCTTGTGATGCATTGTGATTGGAGGAATTATGAAATAGCTTGCCTGATTTTCAATTTGCACTAGATGAAGCTGCTTTCAATTCAGAGTATACATTTTCCCTCAAAGAATGTGTTAAAAGCAGCCAAACATAATGCATCTTCCCCAGAGAATGAATTCTGCATTCTACAGACCTTCTCTACTACTGTTAAATGAGGGATGATTTATACAGTTTGCAGGCACTACTGTCATTAGTGCAGTCAGTGAAGGAATGTCTGGCGTGATTCATACCACAACAATACAGGGAAACAAGTCAGTATTTAACTCAGCATGCAGATCCATCAAACAATGAGGCACTATATTATCTACACACCAAACCTTTCCTGTATTAAGTACAAAAGGGTTAACATTTTTTGTTCTTATCAACCAAGGAAGGTCATTTTAAGAATTGTTATTGGACATATATTTTACACAGGCAGACTGCTAATGCAGTATGTGCACAAATACAATGTCAAATGTATGTTAGGGTGTATATTTTTATATATACATCCTCAGATGTGTCACTGTGGTTATGCTGGTGACAATGAGTGAGAAATAAACTGTGTTATGTAAGGTAATTCCCAAAAAAAAAAAAAAAAAAAAAAAAAGAGAAAGGAGCTTGGAAGTAACCTTTAATTAGTAGGTATATAATTATAAATGGAAGAGGAGTAAGGACAACAAAAACTTTAACATCCAAATGTTTGTGTTTTTTGTAAAACAGGGAACAAATGTAATTGTTCACAAAACAATGGTGCTCTGTGCACTAGCAGAGCAGAATTTCCGAGTTAAAACCCGGAAATTCGGCTCAAAAGTTACAAGAGGTGGCTCCACTCCTTGTAACAGGCCACTCGCTGCCGCCTGAGGCAAGGTTCTCACTTTGCCTCATGGCAGGAGCAGCCCTGAAGCTATGAGATATACTAGCAATGGCACTGAGGCCTGAATGGAGTCCTGGCTCATGGTTAATTACATTTATTTACAGTACTTCACTGAAATGGCTCCTGACTAGAGCATTGTGATGTTTATATGGACAGAGCCACATCACCTGATCCCTGAACTCAACAAAAACTAGTCATTGCCTGGCAGGAACTGTCATCCCTGTCCAACTGACCAATTCCAGTGAAAGGCTGCCACTGTAGTGAAACCACTTTCTCTGGAGAAGTAAATCAACTATTTAGTAACCTATGAGATGGGTCTAGGTTGACTGATGCCAGGAGAACACCTAAATAACAGCTGCAGAGTTTAATGGAGAAGGAATAATTGTTAAGGTTGGATTAGTGATGTTTGGGCAAGCACTATACTGTACCTGCAGGACCCATGGGTCGGTCAAGTCCCAGCAGACACACAAACCAATAGGCTGGCATATTGCAGTACTGAATGTTATTGTTCCCAAGTTGCACAGATCCAGCAGGGCTGATGGATCCATACAAGTCCACAGACATTCATGGGATAAATGTTGGTCTCTGGGCCATAAAATAATATATTTGCTTTGCTTAGGGTGGATTAAAGTTCCAATAATAGGGTAGACCCATGATGCCAGGTGGTTCTCTCTCTAGTGACTCCCAAAGAACTACCCAGACACTCACAAAGCCCTTGGAATATACTTCCTTATCTACTGACTTCCCTCACCCCTCCTCTCAGAAAGAGGGTTATTTCATCACTTTGTCCTAATCCCCATTCTGGGCTCTATGGGGAAAGCAACAAACAGGCAGGGTATGACAGAAAATTCAAAATATGGGGGATGAGGCTCCCATATTGAAAGGTGCTAAATTCAGCATTCACAATGTTACCAGAGCCTCTAAGGCCTAAAACAATATTGTTACCAAAATCAATTTAAAATTCAATGTAACCCTTTATATCCTGTAATACACGGCACTGAATCACCTACGTGCAATAAAGTTATACTGGGAATACAATATACTAGGAATAGCAAACAAGACCATGACATCAAAAGGCCTCCTACTTTACGGTAACAGGTAAGGGAGGGCCCTTTGGTCTCACAATACAATAATATACAATATAGTGTGTGCCTATATTGCATATTAAGAAGATATTGGAAGTCACTAATGAGTTCTATGGACATATAAACCAACACGTGTGACATGAATTATTATAACTACATAATACAGGATACTCAGGGATCGATTTTGTACATTGTATTTTATTTTCAATTCGTGAATTAATTCTGGCCCAATACTAGTTATTATATAATATTTATTTCTTTATCACTGTATGTTATAAAATAGTTCCCACTAAATGAACTCCTACATTTATACTACATAAATCTGGTTTCCCCCATGCCAATGGTGCCAACACCTTGGTGAATGTGAGCCAAGAGTAGAAGAGCACAGCGTGTCTATGGATGTCATCCAATAATATTTTACATATTCTAGATAAACAAAAAGAAAATGCCGGCTCCAATCTCTTCTGGACTAATTATTTTAATTATCTCTATCAAAACCACTTTTAAACTTGCGGGTAAAATCCCCATTAATTGCTCAAATAATTAAATAATTATATCAATGTGAACCACTGGGTAATCCTTACCAAGCGGAAATATCTGACCTGGGTGTCCAAACCCCAGGCCCGTCACTCGAATTACTTTAGGTAGTAGAAAACAGCCAAAGAGCTTTTCACTCACGAGTTAGCCGGATGGCCCGGGTGCCGTGCCCCGAACCCGTAGCTTAGGCAAAATCAATCTTCAAAATGAATCAGCACGCACTCCTGCAACCATGGCCATGGAGGTTAAAAATTTAACTATTCCATATTTAGTTAAAAGGTATGCGTCCTAACGCGTTTCGTATCAACAGATACGTAGTCATAGGCACTTGTTAACAAAATAACCGTTACAACAATTTAAACCTAATTAGAGGAAATGACGTCCGGGTTGACCCTACTTAGGGTATTCCCATCGGACTCAGTACTTAAAAGCAGTTAAAGTTAAATGCGTTAGGACGCATGCCTTTTAACTAAATATGGAATAAAGTTACATTTTTAACCTCCATGGCCATGGTTGCAGGAGTGCGTGCTGATTCATTTTGAAGATATTCTAGATAAAGGCATATTGGGAGTCTTGCTTGATACCCATAGCACATCACCCTACATTAACATTAGCAGAAAGTGCCCTGTGTCACAAATGACCTCAAATATACCAATAAATTCAGATCTAGGCATCCAGTGTGGCTCTCCATTAATGTTAAAGGAAAGTAACAGGATATAGCTTAGATATTTTGATAGATCCTACAAACATCAGCCATAAAAGTGCCTTGTGTGCCCTCTGTTTTAATGTGCTCCTGCAATTAGGAATGCACCGAATCATTATCGGTGTCCAACAGCATAAGTTTAACTAAAAGAAATGTTCAGTAGCACGCTGGGTTGTAAAAGAAAAAGAAAGTGATTTATTATCTTAAAAGCATCTAAAAACTTGTTAGTCCAAAAGCATGCAAAAAGGCCAATAAATCACATTCTCTTTAGCAGCTCAGTATGCCATGGGATTAAGAGAATAGAAATAAGTTGAATGCATTGTGAGGGTGTTACAACAAGGCTACCTTCAATTTTATGATGGTATAATATCCTCATACAATCAACATACAGGAACATTTGTTATTTCTAATACAAGCAGCATACAGGTGTAGCACTATAGTAAACGGACTTGTGCTAGGGCAGTTTTAGCTACTTTCCTTTGTGGGCTGAGACCAGAGATGAGCTCTCTTTCTCAGGGGTAAGCCCTCGCAACCGTGTGGAGGCAGGGTGTAGTGTAACTGTAACCTGTGCGATAGCACAATGATGGGCGCCAGTAGTTCTTTAACAGTTGAACATAGAACTGTATTTATTGAACAATAGCACATAGATCATTCAGCACATTGATCCACAATGGAGTATAGAACATACACAGCAGCATAAAGGAAGCATATACTCACAGCACGTATAGGCTGAATCCCCACAGGCTAGGGAATATACAGCAGAGAGTAAGTTGACAGCATGTGATGGGTATTGCCCAGTTTTCAGGATATCTTCCAGTGGCAGACTAGGGGAACTCCTATCATCCCTATCTCAACACTTGGTTCCTTACTCCGGGTCAGTAATACCCTGGGATCTTAATCCCTCTAATCTCCTCGGCGGAGTCTTGAGCTGCTCAACTAAATAACATCTCTATCACTCCTAGAGTAATCTATAATTGAGTATAGCTGTCTAATTACTAGGGCCAAATGGCCTAGGGTCGACACTACCCATTTCCTTCCAGCCTGCTTGGTTGGGCTAAAGCAATGGACCCAGAACACATGGTTCCTAAACCTTTTATACTCTGGCACAGTGCCATCTGGTGTACACTGTATGAACTACAGGGGTTACATAAGCACAAGGTCCCCATAAGGACCCACTGAGGTGTCCATATTACTAGAGATGTCTGTAATGTGTAAGGGTGTCCAAGATTTTCACATCCCTATACAGGTATGCCTTCATACAAGTTGGGTTAGTCCTAACAGTTATCTTGCTTCTTGTTGTCATATTGCAAGGGATGAGTCCAGCCAAAAACAGTTCTGGCAAAGTATCAACAGAAACTACAACCTAATTATGTTCACAGCTCTGCAGAGAGGCACAAACTTTGCCTGCCCATAAAGCGACATGTTTTCTTATGAAAACTGATCATCCGGCACCTACAAAACAAGGTATTTGTCAAAAAATATTTTATATTAGAAATGTTTCCATTATTACCAATTCTGAAGAGAGCCACAAATGCCTCCTCTCCTGCGCTTAAACCACTGTTTTCTACATAACATTTATGCTGTAAAAACATGTGCCCTATAGCCATTTCCAGCTTGAATGGTTACCACCAAGGTTACACCTCAGCTTACTTCTATAAACTGTACTAGTGTTTCAGTAAACATGCCATATAATCCAGGGACAGGTAACTGTGCATTATATTTAAATGCATTCATGGTTTACCCAAAATTCCTAAATTTTCTCATTTATAATAAAATATAATTCTATAGCAGGCACTGAAAGAAAACGGGTTTCTGGAGGTATTCAATATGTTTTATTTATGTCCGCATATAAAATAGGAAACAAACAAAGCCGTTTCTTGTATTACCTTATTAGTATGAATACAAAAATCAATAGGTTTATCACAAGTTCAAGTGATGGAGGTTTATTTATCAACAGTCTAATTTTAGTGGTTTTAGAGGTTTTTAAAACCATGTCTAGGCTCGCTAGATTCTCTAAAACCATGAATTTCATGGAATTAATTAGAAGATCCAAAAATAGAAAGCATGAACAAAAAAAAATGCTGAAAGATGGGCTAACACATCTGAATGTTCTAAAACCCCTAAAAATTTAATTTTTTTTTAAACAAATTCCGAAAAATCTAAAAACCTCTAAAAGTCCAAATTTATAAAAAGTGGTCCTATAAGATCAGCGCAGTTTCAATTGACTTCTATAGCACCTCAACAACTTTTACACTTAATGAATCTCAAATTTCTATAGGTTTTAAGTAATATGTAAGAGGGCTGCTGAGTGTTGTATGGGAAGTATGAGTGTTGGGTGTGAAATGTGTGAAAATGTAATTGAATTGTTAAGAATTGTCTGTAAGTGGAAGATTTTATTTGTGGAAGTGAGAAGCAGAATTTTCTAATAAATATGTTTAGTTGCAGTTTCTACCCTAGCCACTAGAGGGAGATAAGAGAAAAAGGGAATTTAAAGGGGAAGTAAAGTCTAAGATAGAATAAGGCTAGAAATGCTGTATTTTGTATACTAAACATAAGCTTACTGCACCACAAGCCTAATCAAACAAGCGTTAGTAATTTCCTTTTGTATTTTACTGGAATGTTTCTGTGATTTGGATCTCTATACCTTAGGTATACTAATACTGTACATTTAAACATGAAGTAAACCCCAGAGGGTTGTTTTGCCACCAATATGTTTTCATGCAGCTTAGTTACCATCAAGTGAAAGCTGCTGTTTTTTTTTATTAGAGGGAAATGGGTAAGCATTTTAAAAATTAGACTTAATGGAACAGTAACACCAAAAAATTAATGTGTGACAAAATAATGTAATGTTGCCCTGCAGTGGTAAAACTATTTTGTTTGCTATAAAAATACAACTATAGTTTATATAAACAAGCTGCTGTGTAGCCACGGGGGCAGCCATTCTAGCAGAAAATGCACAAGTTAAACAGAAGTTAACAGATAAGCTCTGTAGTATACAATGGAATTCTTCAGAACTTATCTGTTATCTACTGTATATCTGGTGCTTGAATGGCTGCCCCCATAGCTACACAGCAGCTTGTTTATATAAACTATAGTTGTGTTTCTAAAGCAAACACACTAGTTGACTCTATGGGGCAAATTCACTAAAGTGCGAAGCGCCTAACGTTAGCGCAAATTCGCCAGCGTGACGTCATTTCGTTACTTCGCCGATTTACTAACGGGCGCTGACGTAAATTCGCTAGCGAAGTGGACCTACTCTAGCGCTACTTCGCACCCTTACGCCAGGCGAAGTTGCACTATGACGAAGGGACGTAACTACGGTAATTCACTAACTTGCACATTTTACTGAATGTTACCTCTTGCGCTAGACTTGCCTTCGCCACCTCAGACCAGGCGAAGTGCAAAAGACTAGATAGGGATTGCTTCAAAAAAAGTTTTTTCTAAGTCCCAAAAAACACGGGCGTCTTTTCCTTTAAGGGTGATAGGCTGAAAAAAAGATCGTACATTTTTTGGGGTACCCTCCTTCCCCCTACATTTCCCAACATGTGGCACCTAAACTACACAGTGGGCACATTTATAGGGCAATATAACAACTCTTATCTTATGAAGCTTTCCCAGCTTGTGTAGTGTAAAGTTTTTGCTGCTACATATACAGCCATTGTACTTTAACTTGGTGTCGTATGCAAATTAGGCATCGCTAGTGTAACTGCACTTTCCTTGATGAATTAACGCTAGCGAAACTTCGCTACCTTTCGCCTCCCTGAGCGCAACTTCGGATTTTAGTGAATTAGCGGCGCTCTGGCGAAGCCTGCGCTAGCGCAACTCCGCGGGTTAGTGAATTTGCGCCTATGGGAGATAAATGTTCTATAATTCAAAGACTTTTTGATAACGGTACTTCAAAAAAGGGATCCCATACCCATGATACTTTAATTTACAAATGAAGGCATGGGTGAATATGTCCTTGTATACATTTTAAACACCAGTATATTGTATAGAATGCGTAGGCTGGAAATGAACATAAATTAAACAAATATTCTGGTTACATTTAAGTAGGTACTAAAGCAGAATACAAAGGTGCCAACAATAAATGTAAAACAATTAATCAGCATCTTTAATTCAGTTATGGAATAGCATTTTTTTCTCCAAAATGTAATTTTCATGTTCATTTCAAGTTTAATGACTGGAACCTTTTATTGAAATGCATTTGAACATTAATACGCAGTAAATTGGTTGTTCCCTGCAAATCAGGGTGTGTTATTTAACATTTAACAGAGAGGTCATTGTTCCTTAAAATTGCCTACTCAGAGATTATTGCTGTTATAAAACTTACTCCGTAGACTGCGTCATATCTTGCATATTGCAAAAGTACATAAAAAATAACATTGCATAGATTTTATTTAAGTTTTGGACAACCTGTGCCTGTCAAGAGGGATGCTGGGAATTCTAGTTCTGCCCACTCCTGATTTAAAGTCTTTAATGCTTTAAAAAGTTTTCTATATTCTTCCTTCTCTTTCTACTTCAAGGTAAAATAGCTCTTCATTATAAGCAGGATTTACCATTCAAGGCCAATTAAACACAAAAGGGGAATGTAATTAAAAATTGCAAGTGTTATTTAGAATGTAATAACAATGTAATGTAAAATCATTTGCTGGCGAATATCAATTTGCTAAGCAAAGGTTAGTGTTAACACCTGCTCTAGAGTTTTGTTAAATATTTAATCGCAAAATACACTTTGCGTATATTACATACACTGCTATTGTTCGCAAAAGCTTAAAACATTGCAAGGAAGTAGTTGAGGTCTGTAACTTGTTGTCGTATGCAAATTAGGCAATGTCAGACAATGTCTGGATAAGCTACGGTTCTCACCAGTTTTGTGGCAAAACTCATGGTTTCTCGAGTGGTGAAAATTTTTAACAAATGTGCAATTGAATTTTGCCATATGCTTTGTTTCATGGGGAAATAACGTTTAAGCACAAGACAAATACAGGTATGGGACCCATTATACAGAATGCTCGGGACCTGGGTCTTTCCGGATAACGAATCTTTCCGTAATTTGGATCTTCACTCCTTAAGACTACTAGAAAATCATGTAAACATTAAGGGGCCGATTCACTAAGGGTCAAATATCGAGGGTTAATTAACCCTCGATATTCGACTAGGAACTAAAATCCTTTTAGTTTTAGATTTAGCGCAGATAGTTCGATCGAACGATCGAAGGATAATTCCTTCGATCAAACGATTAAATCCCTCGAATCGAACGATTCGAAGGCTTTAAATCCAACAATCAGAGAAATATCCTTCGATCAAAAAAAAAAAAAGTTAGCCAAGCCTATGGGGACCTTCCCCATAGGCTAACATTGACTTCGGAAGCTTTTAGATGGCGAACTAGGGGGTCGAAGTTTTTTTTAGAGAGACAGTACTTAGACTATCGAATGGTCGAATAGTCGAACGATTTTTACTTCGAATCCTTCAATAGTCGTAGTCGAAGGTCGAAGTAGCCCAAAAAAAAAACTTCAACGTTTTTTAACTTCGAATCCTTCACTCGAAGTTAGTGAATCGGCCCCTAAATAAACCCAATATGGTCCTTTTGCTTCCAATAAGGATTAATTATATCTTAGTTTGGATCAATTACAGGCTACTGTTTTATTATAATTGAGAAAAAGGTAATTAAAAATGTGGATTATTTGATTATAATAGAGTCTATGGGAGACTTTCTGTAATTCAGAACTTTTTGGATACGGGTTTCCCGGATAACTGATCCCATACCTGTACTCCAATGCTCGTGTGATAAAAAACACTCAGTAATGCCAGAGGGAAAAAAATAAATAAAAAAAACACCATTGATGCCAATGCTTTAGGTGCAACATAAAGTGAGAAAAATGCCCACTGACTAATACATTAGGCATGAGAAATAAAACACCCTTTGACTCCAATGCAATAGCATTCCAGTGTATTTGGTGCAAGAAAAAAAAAAAAAAAAAACACCAATTGATAAATTGGACTACATATTTGGTGAAAAGGGATAGTTTCATTTACCACTATTTACACAAAATTAATCCTTAGGATTCACTGGCTTCTGTGCAACCACACTACATTAGACCGTGTACTTCATCAGGGTTCTGCTTTAAAAGGGCAATTTAAACTAAAAGCCTATAAAATCTGGATGCTGCAGGGCTGGTTTGAGATTAGTGTGTGTTTGCTGCATAGAAACTACAGTAAAGAGTATCTCTTAGTACTATTAAGTTATCGTGCCCCCTGGGAAGTAAAGTGGATGCTCCTACCTGCAATGCAATAACTCAATCAAATGCAGATCCTTTAATTGTTTAATTAAAGTGTCAGATGGAAGTTCAATACCTGCTGTGTATCTAAATGACAGAAGCATACACCAATATAAACATGTGCTTTGTATAGACAATAAACATGGGCATCTCCTGGTCTTATTCAGAGGCAGGGTCTACACTGCAATGGGCCTCCTGGATCTATGGCTTGCATAATCTCCGGGAATCTCACAGTATTGCTAGATTTACTGTAGCTATTATGTTAACTGGTGCTAAACACAGCCATACAAATAAAAACAAATAGCCTTTTTATGTCAGAAGGCAATACATAAAAATGTATAGTAGTAATAGAATTCAAAGTTGAAAATATTACAGCAATTCCAAACACAATCAAACAAACAAATACTGAGCATATATGTTATTTTCTCTATGGAAGGCCGCTGCCTATGACATATGTAGACTGCTTGTATACACAACAACAAGGCCAAGCATGATGTCCACTTTGCTCCACTGTTAGATGAATGTGACCCTCCACTTGCCAACCATAGGAGAGTAGACATGCAGCTTAGTACCCCCATATCTGAGTGACAATTTGGCCTCTGCGAATAGCAGGCATCCACAGGATCCTGACCGTGAGTATCATGGCTGCCATTAGAAATCACAGGGCCCCGTACAACAACATTTTCAGGGCCCCCACCCACCCCGATGCCCAAGCCCCGCCCCAGACCCGACCACTTCACATCACAGTTAAAAGACCACACAGACTTCAGCGCTAAAAAATAACCCCCACACACACACAAGCTATTGATGGTCTAGAAGTTTAAAAAAAAAAAAAAAAAAAACATTGGTGCTAGGGCTGCAAATAAGTTTTTTTAAAAAAGCATGGGTGCCAGGGCCCCCCTAACAAGTTAAAAAAAAATTGGGGCCCCAAAAAATATTTAGATTAAAAAAACTCATTTCAATTCGGGAGATCTTCGGCGCTGGCAAGGGGGGCCCGGCTCTTTCTAAACTGCAGCACTGCCGGGCCCCCACCTTCATGCCTGGGCCCCTTGTACCCCATGTCACCCCCTGATGGCGGCCCTGGTGAGTATAAATTACTCTATTACACCCACTTCTACCAAAAATAGCGATTGATCAGGTTAGTGATGTCGGACTGCTATTTGAGCTTATTATTGAGTTACAGTGGACTTGAATAAAGAATTTTAAAAATGCTGCTAATATGGTATCCAGGCCAATATTAATATAAGAAAAATCACAAAAATGAATACATTCCCTTTGCATATCCGGAATTTATTGAATCTGAGTGTTGATACAGAAGGCTAATTTTACAAAAGAAGATAGCAAGAATTACTATGATAAGTAAAAGCAGCCAACTAATAATGACTCTTAATTCATATTTTGTGTACAGAATAAAGACAACACGGATGTCAAAAATGCAGTGCTTGGCTTTTCATCAGAATGTACTTGAAATTAATAAACAGAGCTCATTAACGGCTCATCATGCCTGCAGATTGTACATCTACTGTGACATTCAAGGGCATGTGTGTCGGCATTCATGAATTAAAGAAATGATGTTTCACTGCTACATCCACTAGTAAAGTCAATTCCTGTATTTACAGTAACCAAATCATCACAATCTTAATGCACAGTGCTGCAAATCATTGAGCTGGCTTCAAAAGGATCAACATATTAAAATTCAAGTTTGTTTTGTTCATAAGTATTGGCTGCATTCTAGCGTGGAAGGGTAGAAAGATGATGTCAAGAAGAGGTCTCACTGTTTTAACTTATGCAAGAACTAGCAGGATATACTTGTTGGTAGTTACAGACCGTGTGGTCAGCAGCTAATGGTCTCTCTTGGGATCAGTTAATAAAGTCTGTGCTACGTGATCCTGAGTGTGTACCGCCTTGATGTAAGTCTCCCTTCATAACATGGTGGCAGCAGGGAACTAAACCTTGGAGTGAAAAGCTGACTGAAATCACTGGGAGTGAAAGTGAAAGTAAAGCAGCATCCAGAGGCTGTGACTGGAGCTACAGCTATAACTGAGTAACAATCACTGCTAATATTCCTACAAGATGGAGAGTGGACTGAAACCCCCTGAGAGACTTAATGTAAATGCTTCCAACCTGTCACAAGCTTGGAAACACTGGAAAGAGGAGTTTGGCCTGTATGTTGATCTCACTGTAGCACCCAGTGATGAGAACCGCAAAATAAAGCTCTTTCATTATTTGATTGGGGAAAAGGGCAGAGAAATCTCACAGACCTTATGCATAACAAGTGGCAGAGATGACGGTCTCTCTCTGAAAGATATAATCCAGGCATTTGATAAATACTGTGATCCAAAAAAGAATGAAACTGTGGAAAGATACACATTCTTTTCAAGGAACCAGGAGCCTGGGGAAAATATTGACATATATGCCACAGAACTGAAACTACTAGCATCCACATGTGAATTTGGGGATATAAGAGACTCTGTCATAAGAGACAGAATAGTGTGTGGAATCAGAGACTCACATCTGAGAGAGAGACTGCTTAGGGAAGAGGATTTGGGCCTGGAAAAATGTCTCCAGATCCGCAGAGCATCTGAAATAACAAAAGATAATCTGAAAATGATTGAGGGCCCATCTGAGAGTATGGTACATGCAGTAACCGGTAAAGGAAAAATAAAATATAAAATCCAGGAAACTTTAATACTGTGTAAATACTGTGGTAAAAGACATGAAAGAGACAAAGAGAAATGTCCTGCTTATGGTCAGACATGTAGGGTCTGTGGAAAAAGAAATCATTTCTCAGCCCAGTGTAGGCAGAGCAGAAAGTCACAGCACAGATATGTAAACACAGTGACACAGGACTCAGACACAGACAGCGCAGAGGACATACTGTGGATGCAACTACAGTCAGCAGCAGAAAGTGTAAATGTGGTTAATCCACCAATGCTTAAAGATTCAAATCAACTTTTTGCTACATTTCTTCTAGATAGTAAGCCCATTAAGTTTCAGCTGGACTGTGGGGCAAGCTGCAATGTTATTCCCTTCCATTTGCTTAACAACGATGTTAAACTGGAACACACTGACCAAGTACTTATGATGTATAACAAAAGTATTCTGAAGCCTATAGGTTAATGCAGACTTAAAATTCGTAACCCATGTAATAAAAAGAGTTACAGACTGGAGTTCACAGTTGTACAAAATGGCCATCATATTCCACTACTGGGTGTAAAAGCTGTTCAGGCAATGGACTTAATAAAAGTGCAGTTTCACAACATAATGGCTCTAAAGGGCTCTACAAGTCTCCAAATTTCTCCAGAAAAGTTAGACTGTGATTTTACAGGATTTACAGATAATACAAGCACACTATGCAGACCTGTTTAAAGGGGATGGGTGCTTGGAAGGCAAGTATAAACTGGAGGTTAATTCTGCCATAGAACCATCCAGGCTACCCACAAGGAGAGTGCCTGTAGCTATGATGCAACCACTAAAAGAAGAACTTCAGGATTTAAACAACAGACACATTATAGAACCAGTTCAAAAGAGCACTGACTGGATAAGTAGCTTGGTCATAGTAAAGAAACCATCAGGTAAACTAAGGATATGTATAGATCCTAAACCACTTAACAAAGCCCTGAAAAGGAATCATTACCCAATGCCTACAATAGAAGATATTCTTCCAGATTTATCAAAAGCCAGGATATTTTCAGTATGTGATGTTAAAAATGGATTTTGGCATGTGGAACTAGATGAGAAATCAAGCTACTTGACAACTTTTGCCACCCCATTTGGGAGATATAGATGGCTCAGAATGCCCATGGGAATAAGTCCAGCTCCAGAAGTATTTCAGCAAAGGCTAAATCAAGTTCTAGAGGGACTTTCAGGTATTAAGACAATAGCTGATGACATACTAATTGTTGGTGAAGGTGACAGCCTAGAATCTGCTACCCGGGATCACGATCTGAAAATAATTCAGTTATTGGAAAGATGTAGACAAAAAGGCATTAAACTCAATCTGGAAAAATTCAAGCTTAAAATGACTGAAGTACCATAAATAGGGCATCTTTTGACATCAGGTGGCCTAAAAGTAGATCCAGAAAAAGTCAGGGCAATTCAGGACATGCCTGCCCCAACAGACGTAAGGGGAGTTCAACGGTTCCTAGGTATGGTTAATTACCTCTCTAAATTCTGTGGCCATTTGTCAGAGATGTGTGAACCACTGAGACAGTTAACACACAAAGATTCACTCTGGGAGTGGACAGACACACAGCAAACAGCTTTTGATGCAGTGAAACAGGCTATTGCAGATGCTGCCACGCTCAAATACTATAACCCTTCTCAAGCAGTGATAATACAATGTGATGCCTCAGTAAATGGCATGGGAGCCACACTGATGCAGGAAAAAGAACCTGTAGCATTTGCAAGTAGAGCGCTAACAACTACAGAACAGGGTTATGCTCAGATTGAAAAAGAACTTTTAGCTGTTGTATTTGGTATGGAAAAGTTCCATCAGTACACTTATGGAAGACATGTAACAGTGCATTCAGATCATAAGCCATTAGAGACCATTACAAGAAAGCCTTTAATAAATGCTCCAAAGAGACTGCAGCGCATGCTTCTCAGATTGCAAAAGTATGACTGACATCTGCTACTGTCCAGGCAAAGATTTACTTATTGCAGATGCTCTTAGCAGGGCCTACCTTCCTATCTCACATGAAGGTGACAAGGACATTGAAACTATCAATATGTGTGAATACTTGCCGATGAGTAAAGATAGGCTTAAAGAGATACAAACATGCACAGAACAAGATCCAACAATGCAAATTCTAAAGACTACAATTTTACAGGGTTGGACAAAGTATAAACAATATACCCCTGTTGAAATTTCTCCTTTTTTTCACATCAGAGATGAACTGTCAACACCTCAGGGCATAATATTCAAGGGAGAAAGAGTGGTCATACCAGGGAGTCTAAGAAGAGACATCATGGAAAGATTACACACCTCACATGTAGGCATAGAAGGATGTCTACGCAGGGCACGGGAATTTGTATACTGGCCTGGAATGAATGATCAAATTAAAAAGTTCATAACTCATTGTGAAATATGTGCATCTTGTGGAGACAAGCAGGCAAAGGAAACACTGCAACCCCATGAAATCCCTGACAGACCATGGTCAAAGGTTGGTACTGATCTGTTCACTTGGAATGACAAAGAGTTCTTGATAACAGTTGATTACTATTCCAATTTCTGGGAAGTAGACTACCTACAAGACACCAGATCAAAAACGGTAATCAAAAAGCTAAAAGCCCACTTTTCAAGGCATGGCATTCCAGATGTACTATTTTCTGATAATGCAGCTCAGTTCAGATCACAGGAATTCAGACAATTTAGTAAAGAGTGGGAATTTGAGCAAAATACCTCCTCTCCAGGGTACCCTCAGAGCAATGGCAAAGCTGAATCTGCTGTGAAAATGGCCAAGAAACTGATGCGGAAAGCAAAACAAGCAGGTACAGACATCTATCTTATGTTACTGGATTTAAGAAATACACCCACACAAGGCTTGGAGAGTAGTCCAGTTCAGAGACTTATGAGTAGACGAACAAAGACTATCTTACCAATAACTAAACAACTGCTGAAACCAAAACTTGTGGTTGACATCAATTCCAAACTGAAACTGAATCAGAATCGACAAGCAAAGTACTACAACAAATCTGCAAGAGATCTACCAACTCTTCAGAAAAATGATAATGTTTGGGTTCAACCACTCGATAAATATAGTAAACACTGGCAAAAGGCAAAAGTCATGCAGAACCTAGGACATTGGTCTTACCTAGTACAAACAGAGGAAGGAAAGGTGTTGAGAAGAAATCGTAGGCATATAAAGAAGACTGGAGAACCTGATAACAGGAAGCCACAAAGACTATTTGATGAAGATCTAACATGGCCTTCAACAAAAACTTCAACAGCAGTTTCTCAAGGACAGATACCACAAGAAGCAGATCAAATAAGTGGGGAGCAAGAAAATGGAGAGCCCACAAAAGATTTGTATGTCTCAGAAGTACCACATTCTTCCAAGGATACAACATATGTGTCAAGAGCTGGGAGAATGTGCAGAAAGCCAGCTCATCTCAAAGACTATGTATGACTGGCCACAATATAACATTTTAAGTTATGCAGTTATAAACAATGTTTGCTGTTCTGATTTTTTTGTGTTCTTTAAAGAGAAAGGATGTAGCAATATGATATATTACAACTGGCCACTAGGGGTCTCACTGTTTTAACTTATGCAAGAACTAGCAGGATATACTTGTTGGTAGTTACAGACCGTGTGGTCAGCAGCTAATGGTCTCTCTTGGGATCAGTTAATAAAGTCTGTGCTACGTGATCCTGAGTGTGTACCTCCTTGATGTAAGTCTCCCTTCATAACAATTTTAATATTTTAAAACTGCCGATATAGATAAAGCCTCAATTGCATAATTTTACTATAATTATTATTAATAACATTTATTATAAAGTGCCAACATATTCTGATAAATGTTCAACTGAACATACAAATGACATAGAAGAGCTAATCAATACAGAAGGGCCTTCCTAACTAGAGCTTACAATCTAAAAAGAGAAGGGGGTGTAGATGGATCAAAAGTCAGTATTCTCCGCATACTGGAGAAGTAAACCTTAACTAAAGAAGTAGGCTAGATATATTGTACATTATGTTTTGTGCTTCTGTACCAACCCAAGGCAACCACAGCCCTTTAGCAGTAAAGATCTGTGTCTCCAAAGATGCCCTAGTAGCTCCCAGTCTTCTTTTCTACTGATTTACTGCACATGCTCTGTGCTGCTGTCACTTACTGAGCTTAAGGACCCACTCACAATATACAGTACACATAGAATATAAATGTCACTATAAAAAGCTAATTAGAATTTAATACAGATGATTATCTACATGGCAGCACAGAAACCAGTGCAATTAGCATCAGAATTTAAGCATGTAAAATATGGCATTTTTAACAATATTAATTTTAAGGGTTTAGTTCTTCTTTAAAGAAAATGTATCTTGAGAAATATGGACGGAACATGGGAGGAAATTCAGTTAAAAAAAACAAACTCAGAAACAAGCACCAATAGTGTGTGCAGAACCAATGATTAATGCATTCACAAGCGTGGAACATATATCGCCCTAGACAAACACAAAATCAACAAATGCAAAATGTGAGCACTAAACACAAAGATCTTCTGCATTTAGCATTCAGCATAATGCTATGGTTATTCAGAAACCTGTTATCTAGAAAGCTCTGAATTACGGGAAGGCCATTTCCCATAGACTCCTTTAAATCAAATAATTCATATTTTAGAAAAATATTTCCATTTTCTCTTTAATAACAAAATATGTTGTACTTGATGGTAACCAAGCTACATATATCCATATTTGTGGCAAAACAATCCTCTTGGGTTTCTTTATTAATGTCTACATGATTTGGGGTCTGTTCCATATCGGGAAAAATCCAGTTCCTGAGTCACAAGGGTCACATGCAGAATAACTTATACTTGACGTTAAACACTTTGCATGAATCCATATTGGTGGCAAATCCATATTGGTGGCAAAACAATGGAGATCATTTCATGTTTATGATGTTCAGGAGAATTAGGGTCTGCTGTTCCAAATCATGGAAAGATGCATTATTCAGAAAACCCCAGTTCCTTAGCATTCTGGATAACAGGTCCTATACCTATATGTGTACATACTGTATATGCACTGGAGTTGGTGGACATTGGTCTTTTGTAACTATGTATAAAACATGCATATTTTGGCGATTAATCTAATGGAGCTATATACATCCACAAGGGTCACAGGCTCTACCCATGGCTCTTTTTGCCAGGCAGTTATATCTTAAAAACAAGAAGAGACCATGCAAACTGCAGCTGATTAAGACCAGTATACCTGCTGAATATCAAAGCTAAAAACCCAATCAACATCTTAATCCCTCAGTCTTAATGCAGTAATAACATCCTTCATCCACTTCTATAAATTGTCCCTGATACTTCCTCTTAATTTTTTCCTGTCCTCGTCGTGTGACTAACCCCCGAAGCCGGTGGATCCTGGGCTCTATCCACTGAAGCTGCGGGACCATGCGTAATGCCTTTGTGGGTCCTTGCAGAGCCCCCCCGGGTCTCATGGCCTTTCGTTGCTGGCCGGCGACATAAGCCGCAATGCTCCGTATGGGGCGCATGCACAGTAAGACGCAGGGTCATTTGGAGCACAGTCAAAGGCGGATGTGCAGATTACGTTGCCTCCGCGGGAAATTAAAAAAAAAAACTGGGTCTCCCCGCAAAAGGAACCTGTTACTGCGGACAAAAAGTCAGGGAACAGCAGCAATAGCCTCCAGTCTGGGACTAAGCCACTGCAGTAAGTGCATCCCTAGGGAAATCATGCGGTGAGTGATGTTTTTTGCTATCTTACCAGCCTGAGGATAATTTTTACTTATTCCCTAAACAGCTATGAGCTCTGGGAGGCGATCGCACTCAAGATCAAGGGGGTGAGTGGACAGCGAAAATGAGCCAGAAGAAAGTTGTTTTTTCAATATATGCTATTAGAAATTTCAATTGGCACTGTTTTACAGGAATTCCCCTGACAGAAGGAAAAATTATCAGGGAAGAGAAAGAAGCGAAGGGAGAAGGAAATCCTCTAGGGAAGAGTGTCTCTCCTGCAACAAACCAGCACTGTTAAACAAAAAATTGTGTCAAGAATGTTTATTAAGTAGCAGGTCCATCCACCTCACAGGAGGTCTCATCTTTCATGGAATGGATGAAATCAGCAGTAGATCAAACCATGCAAGACATGGTTAATAAAGTTACGGAGAACGTTTTGTCAAAAGTTTCCACACATGCATTGGAAAGAAGATCGATGGACCGAATGTGTCCTTATCGGATTCTCCCATCTCAAGTGATTCAGAATTTTCCCAAAATGAACCACCAGAAGACAGGGAAGCTCTTTCCTTCAACATTGACCTTGTAGAACGCCTAATCATAGCCATGAGGGAAACATTAAAGCTGGATACATCAACACAAATGGCTGAAGACAAAGATTTAATGTTTCATACAGCCTCAAAAAAAAATCAGTTTTATTCCCAGTTAAAAAAGTGATAGATGAAATGATAAAGGAAGAAAGAATTTTCCTCAGGAAAAAAACATCAGGAGACTTCAGAATCATACTGAATTTAAAAAAATTAAACAAATTCCTACAAGTAAAGAAATTCCGCATGGAGACGACTTCAATATTTCAGATGTTAAAACCAAAAGATTGGATGGTAAGGATAGACCTAAAGGATGCTTACTTACACATACCAGTGTCTCCAGCTCATCAGAAATTCCTCAGGTTCTGTATACTGGGAAAACATTACCAATATGCAGCATTCCCATTCGGACTAGCCATCGCTCCAAGGACTTTTACAAAAATTCTTGCCCCACATCAGAACATTGGAAATAGTCTTCACACAAAAATCGCAACACAGATCCTTCAAGATCGTGGATGGATCCTGAACACTGGGAAATCCTGCCTAATCCCAACTCAAAAATTAAGATATCTAGGCTTTTATCTAGATACAGTGAGCTTCAAGATTTTTCTTCCTGCAGAGAAAGCAGCCGAAATTCATCATCTAGTAACCAAATTCACAAAGTTCCGCGTTTCTGCAACCTTAATATGCCAACAACTCCTTGGAAAGTTAGTGGCTACAAGGGATGCTGTGATGTGGTCTCTATACCATATAAGTCCCCTTCAATCAGAATTTTTGAAACAATGGAACAAAACTCAAAACTTCCATCTCATTCAAATCAGTCAGAAACAGTCTAAACTATTGGAAAAAGCGGCAGAATTTGTTGAAAGGGAAATCCCTTCTGTCACCTCAGTGGTTACACCTGACCACAGATGCAAGCAAGATGGGATGGGGAGCTCACATAGAACACAAGTCGGTCTGGGGAAGATGGAAATCTTATCAGATAAAGTTTCCATCGAATTGGAAAGAGCTTATGGCAGTCTGACTAGCTCTTCAGAAGTTCAAAAAAGAAATCAAAGGCAAGGCGGTAATGGTGAATTTCCGACAACATGACCACAGTAAGGTACCTGATGAAACAGGGAGGCACAAGAAGCAGATCCTTACTTCAAATTGCACAATTGATCTTCCAGTGGGCAAAAGGACACATCAGATTTGGCAGCCCTTCATGTACCAGGGAAAATGAATGTATGGGCGGATTGGCTCAGTCTGAATCCTCACCCAGGAGAATGGGAACTAGATCAAAAAAATGTTGTTCTGGGTCAGCCGAAAATCGACCTGATGGCCACATCAAAGAACAAAAAGGTAACCATTTTCTGCTCCAGGTTCAAAGACAATCAAGCCTGGACCCAAGACTGCTTCAGAACCCCATGGATCTTCAAGCTGGCTTATGCATTCCCTCCAATTCCCAAGTTCCTCAGGAAAAGCAAGCAGAAGTAATTGCCATTTTACCTTGGTGGCCCAGAAGGATCTGGTACCCACAACTATTCAACATGGCTCAAGCTCCCCCATTCAATATCCCAGTTCATCAGAATTTGTTGAAACAAGGGCCTATCCTTCATCCCAATCCGGGAAGTTGGAAATTGATGGCACGGTGACTGAAAGGTTAAATATGGAAAACCTAAGTCTGTCACATAGGACTATAAACACACTCCTAGCAGCCAGGAAGCCATCCACTTCCCAAAAAAACTATAAAATATAGGAAGTATACATAAATTGGTGTGTCAAGAATAACAAATCCAGTGAATCTGTATCTCAAGAACACATCATAGAATTCCTGCAAACCGGCTTAGACAAAGGTTTGAGCGTCTCCTCACTAAAAGGGCAAATTTCAGCCTTATCAGCCCTATACAGAGAATCTTGGGCATCAAAAACACTAGTAGCTCGTTGTTTTCAGACTCTAAGAAGAATAAAACCCAAATTGAAAGAAAGAGTTCACTAGTCCTGCAAGCATTAACTTTGGAACCATTTGATTCAGTTCAGTTGAAATACATAACATGGAAGATGGCTTTTCTATTAGCGATCACTTCGGCTAGAAGAGTAGGAGAAATTCCTAACCTGCATTGCGTATGCTACAGTATATGGGGCTTTACTCGTACTTTGTAAAGCCGAAGAATTAGCTTCTACTACTTTGAAACTATTCCCCCTTCCACTTCCAATACATTACAAGTACATTACTACTTCACCATTCCAGTGATTTTTTATTACACTGAACCTACACTCTTTTCATTCCAGTTAAAATGAAGACTCATTCTAGAGTGTAACGCATCTTTCCATCATATCTTACCTGATCACTGTGAATCTGCTATGAAAGCTGTTGGTAAATTCGCCCATCACTACCAATGAGTTAATTGCAATATATTATATTTAAGCAAAAAGTACAGTTAATTTGGACATATCTGTATATAAACTGGAGATTGGGCGCATCATTGTGTAAAGTACCATACATAATCCTGCCTAATCATAGGTAGTTAGTTTCAAGCAGAGAATGCAACCTGATAATGGCAAAAGCTTTGCAGGACCATTTTCTAATTAAGACTCAATATTTTTTTTTTTTTTTTAAATTCTTCCCCTGCACTGCTGTGGGTTTCATACTGACTGCAGATCACTGGCAATATGGGTGATTTTTTTCCATTATAGGTCACTTATACCATAATTTGCTTCATGATTAACAAGTTATATCATGCTGTTTAAATCTTATCTACTTGGAGGGATAGCTTGTAAGAGTTCGTCAAAGAAGCCTTTCTCCGAAGTTTTCAATTAGAAGCCAATGTTATTGGGAGTAATGAGGTGAGTCCAATTAAAAAAAGGAGATTAGAAGCTTTCTGGTGTTATAACAAACATTACGCTGCTTCTGTAAAATGACATTATTAGACAGCTTACGCAGCTACCAATATCATCAGAAAATAAACGGCATATGTTGTCTCATGACATTAGCACCTCATTTGCCAGGGCTTTCCTCTTGTGAGGAGCATAACTTGAATAGAATACAGAAAGGGGCCTCTCATCTTCTTTTCTGCTGATTCACTGCACATGCTCTGTGCTGCTGTCACTTACTGAGCTTAGGGACCCACTCACAATATACAGTAAACATAGAATAGAAATGTCACAATATAAGGCTGATTAGAGTAATTAATACAGATAATTACTACATGGCTGTTTTGAAACCAGTGCAATTAGCATCAAAATTTAATACTCAGCTTTGTAGCATCAGCTTATATTACAAGCCAACCTCATTTTCCGCTTGACAATTTGCGACGACCCCTAAGCTTAGCTTCTCAACAGCTGCTCAGAGCCCACTGAGCATGTGAATGTCACAGACACTTTCCAAGATGGTGACCCCCTGTGACAAGTTTGAAGTCTTGGATCATTGCTGCTATTGAGAAAGAAAGAAAGAAAGAAAGAAAGAAAGAAAGAAAGAAAGAAAGAAAGAAAGAAAGAAAGAAAGAAAGAAAGAAAGAAAGAAAGAAAGAAAGAAAGAAAGAAAGAAAGAAAGAAAGTTCTGCCATTTGAATAGACTAAAATTGAGTAGACTAACATTCATTAACTTAATATACACCCCACGGCCAATGGATCAGGTCACATTACATTCATATTTCTAGGAGGAATTTATTTCACATCTAGCATTTAATGTGTCTATTCAACAAATTTATTAGCCTAAAATGTAAACCAAGCCGTTTGCAACGAGACTGCATCGAATAAAAATTCCAGAAGGGTCAGTTGCTTGGGGCCCGTGTCCTAAGCAAAATATGTTTATATTTCCCCTTGTAAAATAAGCAAAAAGATCAGATACAAAATGGACTTATTCTCAGTCCCTTTAAGTCTCTTCACTGTGCTCTTTAGAAGGAAAAAAAATGACCTTTAAGTAAAAATAAACAACCGTGTATTTTCAATATACGTGAGTGGGCTGAGTGGCAGGCGTGATTTACAATGGAGATTGTTCTATGCCATAACCTTTAACAGCTGCCCTAAAGCTTGAAATGCTCCCCATGTATCGCTACAGGAAAAGATTTCCAATTTGTGATAACAGCAGCCTGGCTATTTGCTAAATATCTCTAAATATTTCTGCTTCCTCCCGCAGCAGCACCAACTTGGAGTTATCCATTCTGATAAATGAACAGTGTAGATATCACAAGTTAGCTAAAACAATGTCAATACAAGGCAGCACCATGGTATGATTCGGTTATATTTATGAGTATTTGGAATTAAAAACTTGTGAAATCTGCAGATACCACTAAACACAGACTGGACATAACACTGGTGTCTTTGGACTCTGGGCTCCATGCAACCCAAGATTCAAATTGCTAACATTTTCTGGGCAGTTATTGTAAGGCCAATTCAATCCACGAATGTTCCACACTGGCTCAGTGACAAATGGCTCGTCTATAAGGCTTGTTGAGTGAGCTCTCTGTATTTTTGGAATTGGCATCACTGTAAAAATCAAGGAGAAATGAAGAAACTTCTTAGGCTTTAAAATTGGATCTGTTCTTATTATAATAATATCTAGAAGGGGTTGATGTTGTTCTCATAATAGCTTGAGTCCCTGTAGGGTCAACTTAAATATACGTTGTCCTTCAGAGCCCTGCGTTTTCTGTGCCTCTATTTATATCAGCTTTCATCTCCCCATACACACCCTCCTGGGCCTTGCACTCAGTTCAGGACAATCTACGCAT
The DNA here is from genome assembly GCF_017654675.1 of Xenopus laevis. Taxonomy (NCBI): domain Eukaryota; kingdom Metazoa; phylum Chordata; class Amphibia; order Anura; family Pipidae; genus Xenopus; species Xenopus laevis. The sequence goes on along the minus strand of NC_054374.1, from coordinate 124,533,273 downwards.
CATACAGTTTACATAAAACCTTTTTCAATGATTGCACCCTGCCTCTGGTCTTGCTTCAGAAAAGCTGCCATACTAGCACTTCTCTGAACTCCTTAAAAATCATTTTCTAGATGAAGCACTTTGCTAGTCTTCCTGTGCAGCAACACACCCACAGCCTTATGCTAATAAATTGTAAGCTAAATTAAAATCACCTTTGCTGCACCAATGAAAATCTAAAACCAAACAAATATTTTAGGCAAGCATATTCCAATGCAAATACTGCAATTTATGATGTAACCATTAAAGCTAAACTACAGGGGAGATTTTGTAGGATGGTGTTGGATAAAAAAAAAAAAAAAAATCACATCCTCCAAGTCAGATGTACTTGCACGAGTCAAAAAGTAATTGGACTGAGTGTAAACTGCTTGGGAAACATGACATGCCTGTCGGAAGGAACGCTGCATCTGCATCGACGAGCAAGGACCGGTGTTCAGTCACTGATGGCATGGTAGGGTGCAAAATGTACACTACTGTTTTTGCACTTTACACTCTGCTCTGTTGTCAGTAAATTAGACCATATACTACTAGTAGTGTGTATGTTCTTCCTGTTCTGATGCCTTAAAAGCAGGTGCGGACTGAGAATTAAACTAGGCCGTGGCATTTCAGGTACACAAAAGCCCAATCAGCCCCCAGCAGCCCACTAAATACTGACTTTCTATGGCACCTAACACCTAATAGCAGCCCCTCTGGCATTTGCCAGAACCCACAGATTGCCAGTCCGGGCCTGCTTTAAAGAACAGTAACAAAAAAATCCAAGAGTATTAACTTCAGCTATAATTTAAATATGCTGTAGCAATGGTGGCAGCCATTCAAAGCTGAAAAAGGAGACAAAGGCACATGATACACAGCAGATAACAGCTAAGATCTGTAGAATACAAGGGGGTTGTTATCTACTTTGTATCCTGTGCTTCATTGGCTGCCCCCATTGCTACACAACAGCTTGTTTATATAAACCAGTGATCCCCAACCAGTAGCTCGTGAGCAACATGTTGCTCTCCAAACCCTTGGATGTTGCTCCCAGTGGCCTCAAAACAGGTGCTTGTTTTTGAATTCCAGGCTTGGGGACAAGTTTTGGTTGTATAAAAACCAGGTGCACTGGCAAACAGAGTCTCAATGTAGGTTGACAATCCTCATAGGGGCTACTTTCAATACAAAAAAGCAAGGAAATTTCCCCTCATGCAGACTGGGAAATTGTCTTGTTGTTTTACTTAGTAAACAGCATTTCTAGGTCTCCAATATCCTATAGTCCCAGAGCGAATGCATCCATTGTTAATCTAGTTACTACATCATCTTACTCTGAAATAAAAAGCCAAGCAAGGTGGCGCATATATGTCTGCTGGCTTTGTGTTTATGCCTGAGCTGATAACCTATTTATTAGGCACAGTGGCCATTCTAATTATCCCAGGATTACTAGGTCTGCCACTGTATTTTTCCCTCCTTTAGTCAGGGAATAATAACATGAAATAGTAGCTTACCTGAGCAGCGTTAAATCAATAACAGACTAAGCTAGCATTTCAGTATCTTGTAAATCTAAGCACACAAAAATAAGAGAAATATTATACACAGGCATACGGAATAAGGAAAGAATAAAATAATAACGGACTTTTTTTTTCTTGCCTCGTAATCCCCAAATATATATTTCAAATGACCTTTAACAGAAAAGGCTGCTGACAAATTAAAACTAGTATACTGCCTAGGAGTTGATAAGCAGTTAAACAACAATCTGAAAGAAATTTCACTCCATGTCAGGACACAGACAGAGAGAGACAGAGACCATGGCAAATTCAGCAAGCTGAAACACTTACTCTCCTACTCACCAAGAAGCATCCAAGGCAAGGTACCTGTAAGAAACACTTGGTAGGAGTAAGAACCCAGAACAGACCCATTGTAGGTATGACCTGTTTAGAATATAACAACAAGTGCAGGGTATACAAAGTACCACGAGGCATATACCATAAACATCTACATATCAAAATGCCTAGCAGTCAGAACTGTTTTAACAGAACCAGATCTTTAACCGATCCTCAAGAGTACAGGGACAAGGGCACCCGAGACATAAATTGGGTTAGAATTCCTTACACGGTGTAAGGTCCTGTGTTGAGGTAAGACTCAATTAACAGTGAAAACCAGAGCAACTACAGTGCCTAAGGAATAGAGCCCTTGTTGGCTGACCCAACCTAGTCTTACGAGAGTTATAACTGGACACCCCTAAGGTTATAGATCCAAAATAACCCCAGTGCAGCTAAAGGGAAATCCCATGATTTATGGAGGCAGATTGTACTCCCTGGAGAGATGGTTACCCATGTAACCGGTGTTTTCATCCCACCTGTAAGGGACATTTATATGTGGAGTCCACTATACTACATATATGAACTCCCTAAATGAAGCTGACCTTAGGACTGGAGAAGCCCTATGGATGTTCCAGTAAATGTCAGAAGGGCTTCCAATCCACTAGAGCCATGTTGGGTCATATGTATCAGAAGTGGCACAGCAATGTGAATCAGAGAACAAACAAGGCTAATAAAAAAGTGTCGCATCTGGAAAGTTACCTGAACAGAGAGCCCTGATGACAGACGGGCTTCAGAAAACTCCTGTTGTGTTTATCAAGACCATACCATATTTAAACTTACTTACCACAGGGAGAAAACATTGGCAAGTACAGTAATAAATTACATTCCCAGCTTAATTGATTAAGCCATACCTTATCCCAGGAACAAAGCAATGGCATAATAAGACATTCACATGTAAGTATCCATGTCAGTACTCGATATTGAACCCCAATGTACCCCAGATATAATCACACCATGTAATGCATAGTTTAGGTTAGCTGCTGCTTAGCGCAAGCCTATATCGGAACCTTTCAGCCACCCAGCCCAGTGATCTAAATGCATTAGGGCTACTCATTTCAGGTGAGCAATAGCTAGAACATATACTGCAAAGCAAACAGATACAATCCCAGCAACATTTAATACATAGTTTATATTAGCTGCTGCTTAGGGCAATCATATCAGGCCCTAGCAGCTCACCAGGTCTGTGCTCTACATCCATTAGGGCTATTTGTTCCAGATGAGCAATAGCAGAGCATATACTGCAGAACAAAATAGGAGCATACAGAAACTCACAGCGACATGTAATACATAGTATAGATAGCTGCCGCTTAGAGCAAGCATGTATCAAGGCCTAGCAGCCGGCCTGACCTGTGCTCTACATCCGTTAGGGCTACTTGTTCAGGTGAGCAATAACCAGAGCATATACTGCAGAACAAAATAGGAGCACAGAGACATAATCACAGTAACATGTAATACATAGTTTAAATAGCTGCCGCTTAGAGCAAGCATATATCAGGGCCTAGCAGCCAACCAGACCTGTGCTCTACATACATTAGGGCTACTTGTTCAGGTGAGCAATAGCCAGAACATATACTGCAGAACAAAATAGGAGCACATAGATATAATCACAGCAACATGGAATACAAATTTTAGATTAGCTGCTGTTTAGAGCAAGCATATATCAGGGCCAAGCAGCCACCCAGCCTAGTGATCCATATTCAATAGGGCTACTGATGTCATGTCTGCAAATGGCCTGAACTCAGCACCCTGCTTGTCAGTATACACTACATGTCAGCATAAGAGCATGCTAGCCCATTTATCCATTTGTATTAGGGCTACTGGTTTCCGGTGGGCAAACAACTAGAAGCAAGCACAGTGCAGGTAAGCATATGATTACATTGTATGCAAGCAGTTAGTTAGACTTTAGTACACTGCAGAACAGCATACGGACACGCTCCTTACCTGCTGCTTATTATGCAAGGCTGGAAGCAGACCCCTTAATGCCACATATTTCAGAACACGCTCTACATCCATTAGGAAGTTCATTGTTAACAGGAAGACAGACCTCACAAGTTTACTGACAACAGCAGTACTTACCTGAGGCCTCTGAAGCAGCGTTCTGGTCTGCTGAGTTTAGAGAGTGGGCGGGGCCATCTCCACTTGCTATAGCTGGCAGTTGCACAGGAATCACTTGATTATACTCAGCTGGTGTCAGCACAGACAGAGGAATCATCTGATTTGTCTGCATAAGCAGGTAACCAAAAGCAACTGCTGAGGTTATACAGAGGCAAATTGGATAATTAGTCTTGGTGCCTCCTGCAAGGGCCCAAGTTTGCAGCTATTTTGGCTGAAGCCTATAGAGCAACTTTTGTTTTGATATTTTTTATTTGGACTACCGCCACCTTAGGAAAGAGGGAGGCAGCTGGCCATAAACCTGTCCCCATTAAAACAAAGGATAACAAAAGTAACAGGAGGCAGTAAGGTTCAGGCCCCTAACTAATTATACCTAAACTAACTGCCGCCTCCCTCTCCCATCCGTAAAAAATGAGGTGTAGGGGCCACATACACCACTGCCACCGGACGCCGTCTGGGCAGGTTGGGAGGGCACACAGATGGGGGGACAAGCACCAAATGCTCTGATAGCAATACAGGAAGGCAACTGAAACATAGGCAGACAAGGAGTAGCAAACATTGCACACCAATGCCTTACCTGATCTGGAAGCTGAAGCTCAGAAGACTCCAAATACGAGGTAGTGTGCTGGGGAACAAACGGTCCCGTGGACCAAAACCCCTGTCCCAAGGACACCTTTTGGGCAGGCCTGATGCTTTCCCAAGGTAAAAAAGAAAATTTTGCTTCCAATGGGAACAAAAGCAAAAGAGAAGGAAAAAAAACACACCAGTAAGTGTGTGTGGTTGGGAGCAGGGAGGAGGGGCTATCCCAATGAGTACTAACATGGAGTTCGTCTAGGGAAAGTAATTATTGATATATGCCATAATTTTTCTGCATCCAAAGAAATAAAGAGAATATAATCAATCAGTTATTGTATAAACAGCTAACCTGCTATATAGTTGCTGATATTGAATATCTTTAGAAATTATGCTCATAGTAAATGGTCATTTATGTACATACTACTAGATGAAAGAAAGTCCCTGATAAAAGCCTATCATTGCCACCCAGGAAGTTGAGAAGTAATGTTATATGGAAAATGGCAGTTGTGAATTTTGAACCCAACGCCAGTGGCATAACTTCATAGGAAGCAGAACATGGGGGTCCTGGATTGCAGGGTCTTTTCCTACAGTTACGTGGAACACCCCCAGCTGCTCTTTGACTGGAGAAGGGGATGCAGGCGACTCCAATGCTGGGCGGGAGTTAGCGGGCATGAGGTGGGGATTGCCGGGTGCAGGGAGTGGGGAGGGTGGTACAGGCAGACGGGTTGGGAATTGCAGTGCGCAGGGCTCTCTGAAACCTTTTTTTACAGGAGTGCCCAATCCACTTTAGATACTCAACTGACCAATGCAGTCAAGTAACATTGTTTAGGCACCATTTTATTTTTAGGGGTGTTTCTATAATGTAATGCCAATTTTTCTTACTGATTTTAAATCAGCAGTTTTCACTGCAAATTAATCTTAGAAAATGTTTCTCTCATCCCTGATTGACACATTCAATTTCTGTTGTCCCTCTCTTACTGAAACTTGATGGTGGTGAACTCTCCAAGTTTCTGCTAAAATAAGATCACTACCAAAGGCATGAATTTCCCAGATAAAGTGTCATCTCAGTGGCAACAGAGTTGCTGAACTTTAATCAGTCTTCTGTGTTTATAATTCATTTTTATATTATTATGTGAAAGTTTTGTTTTAATTTGGAGGGGTAGCCATCATCAGGTTTCATTAGGAGGACAGGAGAATTGGGTGTGCCAGTACTCTATATCATTTTTTTAAGCAATAGGCGAATAAATAAGTATACATTAGCAGAGATTAAGTACAATGTGGCAAGAGACACAGTAGGGAGAAGGTCAAAATGTAGCTTTAATATATTCCATAGTGCTTTACACAGATTAGATATGATAAAAAAAACACAGTCCATGCTTCAGAGAAACACAGATATATTCAGTTATGTCAGAAGCCAATACAATTTGATGTTCCTATATGAGGAAACTGGAGCAGTGGTTTGCCAAGAAACTCACACAGCATACAAACTCCTTGCAGACAGTTCCCTGGCTGTAATAGCCCAGGACCCCAGTGCTGAGGGGCAGCAGTACTAACCACTGTGCCAACATGCAAAATATTATTTCTAATTTCTTCACAATATAGTTTTTCCATACAGTATTACTGCAGCTTTATTTTGTTCCCTAACCTCCCACTCATTTGATATAGCCTGTACATTTCAGATTTGCTCTTGCAAACAAAGCTCTCCTCTTAGGGGGTTATTTATCAAAATCCGAAAATATCTCATTATTTTCTGAAAGCTACTCCGACCAAATCTGCACAGGTTTTTTCCCCTTATTTATCAATACATTTTTCCTGAAATTTTCCTGTGCGGGAAAAATCCAGAATGCTTGGAACCTGGGGATTTCCAGATAACGGATCTTTCCGTAATTTGGATCTTCATACCTTAAGTCTACATAAAAAATCATGTAAACATTAAATAAACCCAATAGGCTGGGTTTTCTCCCAATAAGGATTAATTATATCTTAGTTTGGATCAAGTACAAGGTACTGTTTTATTATTACAGAGAAAAAGGAAATCATTTTTTAAAAATTGGATTCATTTATTATTATGGAGTCTATGGGAAAGACGGCCTTTCCGTAATTCGGAACTTTATGGATAACGGGTTTCCGGATAACTGACCCCATACCTTAAATGTATGTAATCTGTCCACACTGTTGAGAGGGCTTCACCCCTGAGAGAAAGGTCTCATCCGGAGCACAAATATATATTAGGGTAAGCTCTTAGTAGAGACGGTGCCACTCATTTTTCTATAGCGCTACAATCCTTTCAACTTGTTATTATTCCCTTTATTATATTTGCCAGTCCAGTATCTAGTCCAATACAGTGGCTTTATCCAATTTGACCATCATGTAACTTTTGCAGTAACCTCATGCCCAACACATTGTAAGCTCAAATAAAACGTATGACTCATAACGTTCTTACTATTCCCTTTATATTTTCTGCAGGAAGTGCTAACGCCTTATAAATAGACCATTTCTATATCATAAAATAGAACCTACTTGGGAAGAATGTATTCATATAAATATTTAGCTTCATTATTGTTAGCAGAGAGCTGATCTAAACTGCATGTGCAGCTTGTTTGTCAGTGAGGACAGACACACCAACTTCTGTGTGAACAGTAACTTGATTGCTTTAAAGAACTCAGTATAAACACTTCAGCATAACATGTCTGCAACAGGAACTTTCATAGAGAGAACACACACACAGGAAGAGGGAAATCACACAGGGTTACTGGTCAAACATGACATCTAAACAATAGACCCTCCCTGCATTAAGTAACATACACTGGAACAATCTCTGTCTGTTGTATTCCACAATTATGTTACTTTAAGTGGTTAAAATATTTGTTCTAAATAAAAAAATTGCTGACATCTCTTCCAATTCAATTAATTGTTCTTATGGTTACAAATGATTAATGAATAAGGTTTATTGAATATCACACTGAATGTATACACATTTTGCAGTCATTTTGTCTTCTTTTCCTTTCCTTTATTATGACAGTGTTGTAAATTGTCAAGAGAATTTTTTAAAATTGTTGGGTAAGAGGTGCATTTTATGTGTATGTTGGTGTGATAGGGGAAAGAGGGACAAAATCATTTGCAACATCTAGCGCGATAAAACATTTTTGGCCATGCCCCTTTTGCAGTTACACCCCCTAATTACCATGCCCATTTTACAAAATGTGCCAGGTTATGAAAGTTTGAACAAATTTTTGTAGTTTTTTTATGTTTAATTACAGTTTTACTAATGAAGGTGAATTGCCCTTTAAGCTGTGAGTCTAACTTCTCCCAAGAGAAAAAACTGTTAAAAATGTATCTTAAGTATCTATTCTGGGCTCTCTGCCAAGAGCCATTTAAGTTAGAAACATTGCATCTTTTTTTTGCTGTTCAGTGCTACGAAATCTGGACTTTCCCGTACAAACCGGTGACTGCGGGTTGAGCTGTCAAAAGAGGGACTGTCCCGTTCAAAACGGATAGTTGGGAGGTATGAGCAAATACTTGAACTAAGCCAAAGGTTCATGCTCAGAAACACATTGTTCATTATTTAAACAATTTAGACCTTACACCCTACAGAATGCATTATATAGTATTTGTCTTCTAAGAATTTGATGTACAACCTCACATTCATTGGGCTTTATTTATAAATAATAGAAATGTATTATTTTTCAACACACTTTTTGGTAAAAATAGGAATGAAGTAATTAGTAATGGATGCCAAATGATCAGATCTTTGATCCATATGGCTGCCTAAAGAATGTGTGAAATCAGGCTCAGTTCACATCTTGTACAAACCCATCAGTAGCACAATAGGTATCACTGCTATCTTGCAGCACTGGAATACCATGTTTGATTCCAACCAGGGCACTTTATGCAAGGAGTTTGAGGGCTTCCTCTGGGTTCTCTACTTTCCATCCACACTCCAAAAACATAGTCAGGGTTATTGGCTCCATTTAAAATTGATCATAGTTTTGATCAAAGATATGAAATGGTTCAGGACCAAAAAAGAGCCACTGTAAAGAAAACATGTCAGCTAGCACATTCCATTCAATAAGACGAATGGTATCTCAGTGCCTAGAAATCCAGAGGAACCAAGACCTCCTGTAAGAGCTAGCCTACTGCGTCATAAATCTGATTTATTTTGTATCATTTCAGGGCTGTATAGTTATTGGCGCCTGTTGCAGCTTATGTTTATTCAACTTATTCTAAATCAGCATTTATAATTACTGTAACTGAGATTAACCTCTGATAACCCACAATGTTTACTAGAATTACTCATATGAGCCCCCTATATTGCCTGTAACCCAGAGCTCCAGGTAGGCTGGATCCACCACTGGCAAACTGGCAGATACAATTTTCTGCTGCATAGAAAAATACTATTTTTTACCTGTAATGACAGCCTCTTTTGGATTCTACATCACATACACTATATAAGAAGAATAGACCAATTGTACTTTCTGAAAGCTAGGTCATACTTGTTTTTCTAATTTAGCTCATGTGCAAGAAGGCATACAATTCAGGGTTTTTAACTAGAACTTGCAAGACAGCAGTAAAATCCAGATCATTACCCCCTGAACATAGTGCTGTCATTGTTCTGCCTCGTGTCCTTCTCAGAAGATGATTAATTAGAAGTAATTGCACAAGCCGAAATAGAAGATTCTTTATTACTTTAATGAGCCACTGATTCTTGGATATAACTCAAAAGAATCTTCTCCTCCCTATCATGCAGATAATGTGTGATTCTCTCGTGTGATGCTTATTATTTGTCCTGGTGCCTTCTCAAGGGCAGCTGCCTAGAGTCCTATGAATTAATCGTGTTAAAGCAACACTGTATGACAAACTGCAGTCAGAGAGTATGGCAGCCTGAAATGCCAGCATAATAATAGACAGATAATTCAAGATATGGTTAGGATGGAAACATTTCAGATGTAGGCTGATAGCTATATAATTCCTTAAAATTACATTATTTATTTATCTTTCAAATGTGCTAAAAGTGTCTGGTGGGTCTAGATCAATACTTTTGCTTTAGCATTGCCCGTATTATAGTATTTTGCCATAAGAACAGAATATAGCTATCTCCTGCCACCAGGACTTAAGTTTTAGTATGTTATAGAATATCTTATTCTTAGCAACTTTTCAGTTAGTTTTCATTTTTTTAAAGCTCTCCACCTTTCAAATGAGAGCCTGGCAGCCAAAAAAATTGCTCTTTAAGGCCACAACTGTATTTTCATTTTAACAATTATCTTATTTAGGCCCTCTCCTATTTATGTTCAACAAATCACTGCCTGGTTGCTAGATTAAATTCCACCCTAGCAACCAGATACTGTAGTTTCTGAAATTCCAAACGGAAGCACTAATTGCAAACTGTCTCATTATCTACATCATACCATATCTACATCTCCATTTCTCCCATTTAACATATCTGTTGCACCCGAGATCATAAAGGAACTTTATATTCACAAGATATGGTTTCAGATTGCGATGCAGGGTTTTTGTTGCAGCACAAAATAAATTAATGTGTCAGAGAGGCTTTATTCAAAAAATGATGCTAAGAAATGAAGCCTCCATATGTTATGAAAATGTATGGACCAGTTTGACCAAAGTTGCACAAGCATAAAGCAGGTGCAAATATTCGTAGTGGCATAACTTATGTCCGATGTTTGTCAACAAAATGATGTCTGCACATGATTGTTTAGCCACAAGTTTTAGCCCTTGTTTTAGCCCCCTGTATATTGAAAGCAGACATGGTCCCCATGGCAATGTATCCACTTATGGAGACACCCATGTTTCTGGAGCTCATAAATAGTAGTGGGGTCATGTGGCAAAGCTATGCACTGTAGATATCAGTATCACCACCATCACATGTAAAGTACCTTTCTCAGCCTAGGGAACATGCCTCTTAGAAAGATGTCTTTCTAAGGAGAAAGAAATTGAAGCTCAACAAAAGCAAAATATGGGTTAAGATAATTCCATATATCAGCAGACTGGGATTGGCTTGTTCTGCAAGCGCTGGGCTGCCGATTCGAATGCTAATGCAGCTTGCCCTCCCATTATTCAATACTAATCATACAGTATTTATATATAGAGAGATAGGATATCATATCCAGTATTCATATGCAGATATTTTTTCTTCAATAAAGAAATAGAAGAATAATACGTTTGTATGGATATTACCTCATTTCAACATAATTCCTATGTTACTATATAATTATTCTACTAAAAATAATAAAAGGTAGGAGAATTAACTAGAAAACAGTGCAACCCCATTCAAGCCTGTGTTGAAAATGGTATTATTATCATTATAATATATCAGATATATATATAATATAATATAATATAAGAAGTGGAAATGGTGCTGATTTAACAGGAGCTGCACTATTTTCTGCTTTATAACCGCTAGTTATAACATTCTGTTTGGAGTATTGTGAGCTTGCTGGATTTGCATTGACTGACATATGTTATCACTCTCCGTTTGCCGTGCAAAGGGCAGAAAAGACAAAGCAATAATTACAAGCCTGTAATAAAAATTATTATATTGTTTTTTTACTGGGTTTTTATTCTTCACTAAAGATAGAACATGGATAATGAGTCAGGCTTCCAGTTGGCCCATGGATGCATCTTTATTAAAGGGGATGTCCAAATAAAAACTGATTTTTGTACTAAAGACATGTCAATTCCCATGTATTTTTCAGGAGTCATCCTGCTGTAAGCCGCAGTAACAGCTCCATCAACCACAGTCAGTAATTTGTACCCCAAACCCATACTAATAGTTTCATTGAAATGCATAAAATTATCAGCTGAAGTCCTTTAATATCTTTCAAAAAAGCAATGTAGGGACCAGGACGGAATGTGGGATTAATTAAATTATTTTGACGCCCATTGACTTCAATGCATTTAGTGAATTTTGCAGTAAATTCGTGAATTTTGCAGTAATTTTGCAAAACACCACAGATTAGCCACAGAAAACGGTTTATCAGACCCAGGGAAGATGCTGCATTTTATGAATATAAACATTATAATAAATATTGTAAAACCGCAATACAGAAGGCAAAGACAGGAAGGCTAAGACTAACTCCAAAAAGTATTTTACTTTTATTAATAGTAAAAATATGCGGGTAGAGCGTGTTGCTTCTTTAAATAATGGTACCAGTATGGTTTTTACAGATACATAAAAGGCAATTGTGCTAAATCAGTTCTCTTCTTCGATGTATACAATAGATGAGTCAGAGTTTCCAAATCCTGACCCAGGATATGGTTCATAAAGTTTCAATAAAATTAATCTGAACAAGGCGCCAGGGCCAGATGGCATACACCCCTAAGTGAGCTTAGTTCAGTTTTGCACTAGCCTCTGTTTCTGATTTTTTTCAGATTCACTTTCATCTGGTATTTGTTCCTATGGATTGGAGGAAAGCTGATATAATTCAAATAATTAAAAAGGATTACGATCTCAGCCTGGCAATTATAGTCCAATAAATTTGACATCTGTGGTGGGCAAATTATTTGAAGGCATATCAAAGGATCAAATTCATATTTTGTCCTAGTGAATGGCATTATGAGCAGTAATCAGCATGGCTTTATGAAGGATAGGTCATGTCAGACAAATTATTGCTTTTTATGAAGAGGTAAGATGCTGGACAGCAGGGGGGCAGTAGATGTTATCTATTTGGATTTTGCCAAAGCGTTTTATACAAGCCACTTATACCCTTAATGAGACTGCACTAGGCAAATCCATAATGGGAAAGGATCTTGGAGTCCTTGTAGATGATAAACTTGCCTGTAGCAAGCAATGCCAGTCAGCAGCATCAAGGACAAATAAGGCCTTGTACTGTATTAAAAGGGGCATTGATTCACAGGAGGAGGGGGTCATTCTTCCACTGTACAGAGCACTGGTAAGGGCCCCATCTAGAATATACCGTACAGTTTTGGTCTCCAGCGCTCAAATGGGACATTATTGAATTAGAGAGGGTGCAGACAAGGACAACTAAACTGGTAAAAGGTATGGAAAATCTTAGCTATGAGGAAAGACTGGCCAAATTGGGGTTGTTCACGCTGGAGAAGAGGCGTTTAAGGGGTGATATGATAACTATATATACATATATAAGGGGATCATATAATAATCTCTCTAATGCTTTATTTACCAGTACGTCTTTCCAGCTGACACACGGTCACCCATTCCGATTAGAAGAAAGAAGGTTCTGTCTAAATATTCTGAAGGGTTTTTTATTACAATGAAAGCAGTGAAGGAGTGGAATTTTCTCCTTGAAGCAGTGGTACAGGCTGATACATTAGAAATACAAGGTTATCGAACATAGCTCATAGTACAAATGGATCCAGGAAATAGTCCGGTTGCCATCTTGGAGTCAAGAGGGAATAGAAATAAAACTAGCTGGTCTAGAATGAACAGATGCCGTTTTTTTTAGCACTCCAATTACATGTATTTACACTTCTCAGTACACTTTGAGGTCAGTGTCAAAACCTGAATATTGTTTGACAGTTCTATTGACAGGTTCATGTGCATAAATGGAAAAACGAATGTTTACTGCTTGAAATACTAATATAGCTTTTTTTATACTCAAGAATACTGAACTTCCTCATTGTTACTCTTTTATAGGAGAGACATATAATTCCCATAATGCTGTTATTGTACAGTATATGGGTTTCTCGAAAGATACAGGTCCTTTATACAGTAGATAATAAAACCATAATAACAATTTCACAGCTATGTATGAAGGACAGAAAATCTCATTTACAATCTTTACCATATGAGAAAATATTATCATGAAGGTGTCTGATTCCAAGGACATAGTTAAAGCAACAATATAATTGCATACATTATGTTTTAAAATAATAATAAAAAGTTTCCGCTTATATATTTTGCTTATACAGTATATTAGAAAAGTTATTTATAATATATAAAGTTCCTACTTTGGTACAGGTATGGGATCTGTAGCCCAGAATGGACTTGGGATTTTCCAGATAATGCATCTTTCCATAATTTGGATCTTTATACCTTAAGTCTCATGAAAAGTCAGTTAAACATTAAATACACTCAACAGGCTAAATTTGCCTCCAATAGGGATACATTATCTGAATTCATTCAAATCAAGTACAAGGTACTGAGTTATTATTACAGAGAAAAAGGAAATCATCTGCAAATACCGTATTTGAATTGTTTGAATCAAAAAACGTGTCTATGGAAGATTGTCTTCCTTTAATTCTGAACTTTCTCAATAATGGGTTTCCAAATAACAGATCCCATACCTATATATCTGGTCTGCAGTGCTATAAACAAAGAACCCTCTGGAGTTCTCAGATATGAAAACACTCCTCTGCTTTTTGTTTATTGTTTGGAGTACCAACGGTATTTGAAGTATTTTTTATACTTTATAGTTTCTTTACACTAGATACTGTTATATGATAATAGGATTCAGTAAAAGACACTGCATTTATGTTAATTTTATTCAAAGTCAATGATATATAAATTTTTATTTATTTTTAAATTTTTTGTACAATGTATATTTCTGGCTTAATTGAGGCCTTTACCAGTCATGTAGAGTCTTCAGTTTCATACAACATACTGAAACAATGAAACATCATAATAAACAAAGCACCTTTGCTACTAACATTCTTGAATGATGAAACTTAGTAAAATTAAATTCAATTTAGACACACCATTTATTACACAAACTTTAAAGCATAGCTTAAACAGATTCCAGGGACATGGGGAAGTTAATCTGATAGTGTGGGACCCCTCTGAAGGAGGAGAGGGAAAGGGAACTTACAGTGGGTCAAATAGATAGAAGTTGTGGGATCATGTCGTCTGTAATCTAGCAATGGTTGCCAGGTTTGTAGGAATTTGGCATGCATGTTAGTAAAAAGCTTGTTAGTTTTTTGTTTGTCAATATCCAGTCTATTTTGTGTTTGAAGGCTAGAAATTATATGGAGTGTGGCTTCCATGCCTTGGAAATGGTTTGCCATGCTGCCAGAAAGATTATAGTGAGGAGCTTGTGTTGTTGTTTCGTAAAACCTGCACATTTTTCATTTAGTAGGGCCGTCAAGGGATCCCTATTGACATTGATGTTGAAAACATAGAAAATAACATTATATTCCCTGGTCCAAAATTGGACCACCTTTGGGCATGACCACCAAATATAATACACGGAGCCAATTTGAGGATAACCTCTAAAACAATTGGGGCCAGCCAATTGTCGATTAGCATATTCTCTCAGGTGTCAAATACCATCATAATAATACCTTGTATGATGCCTCTAACAGGATGGTATTAATGGAAATTGATTTAGTTATGCCCCAACAAGTATTCCAGGTTTCGGGCTTGTATGTGGTTTTCAGGTCCTTTTTCCCATACCCTAATGTATGTGTGTTGAGTGTATGAGGGTTGAGTGTTTTATTAAAGAGATACTGACACCAGTAAATAACCTTTTTTTTATATCCCTCTTAACATTATTATCTTAGAATGCTATTTATAATTTTGCAATTAAAGTATTTGCCTGAGGCTTTTACATTACCTTTCTTACCCCCCAGTTTCTCTATGAGGGGGCTGCCATATTTGTGCAGCAGCAGTCTATTAGCATTAGAAACTCTAACTGGCAGGCTGAGAAGGGACAGTCAGGTTGGCAAAAGTCAGGTTTAGGAACGTCAAGTAATAATTTCTTACAAAAGCAGAACTATCAGTAAAAAATGATCAAAGTGACCTATAAGTAACTATATTTTGAGTCAGTAACACTTTAAGAGCAGAATATAGGATAGTGACCATATGGGGGTGATATGAGGGGCGAATACATTATTGTTCAAGGAAAGATATAGTACCATCAGCTGCCTTCTAGTGGTCTTTTAAAGATGACCCGTAGTGTAATACCTGGGAGGCCCTGAAGGTTTCATGAAGGATGGGAAGTTCATATTGACTTTGCAGGTAGGATAAGGTCAAAGGCCCTCTTGCCATATAACTATTATTGACCCTGGTGATTTTGTTTGATTGCCAAGTCTCCAGGTTTTGGGAAAAAAATCTGGGTTTCGGAATAGTGGGGTTGCTGGGGGCAGTCTCCTGTGCATCCCCAGTGTTTCGGAAAAAATGTGGGTGTGTTTGAGCAGCATGCTGCCCCCTAAAATCGTGCCACCCTAGGCCCGGGCCTTGGTGGCCTTTCCACAAATCCAGGCCTGGGTATTCATCCACTGGAGGCCTGCCTCATCTATATGAAGGATGGGGATGACATTTAGTTGAGCAGCATACCAGTATGGTAAGATGGGATGACCTAGGCCCCCTTGGGTCTTCAAGGTATAAAGAGTTTTCTTTTTTTAATAAACTTATTAGATGTGAAGGTTGGTGAGTACAGCATTTTAGATTGGTCCATTTGAGCTACAAGTTATCTTATTTTAAGAATTCAGAGGGTATAACACTTTCTTACTGCCCTAAGTGCAAGTCAAAGAATGTTTCTCTATTTCATTATGTGTGGGATTGTCCTTTCATTTCTGAGTTGTGGATAAATAAATGATGATGATGATGAAGCAGGAAAATTTCCTAAATGACAAATTGAATATTGATCTTAAATTGTCTCCTGAATTTGCACTGCTTGATTGTTGGGTAACATCTTCTGCTGTTCGTATTCCAAAGACAAAATTTTGGAATAATTATAAGAATTTTGTACATCTAGCTATTGCTGCTACCCGTAAATCCATTTTTTTATATTGGATCCAGGAAACTTCTCCAGGTCTAAAGGTTATTTTATCCTATCTTAAGTCTCTCTGCATAGATGAAGCAATAGATTTTAGGTATGGGAATGTGGGTTTTAGAGAAAATTTCCTTGCGCTGTGGTCTCCCTATCTTAAAATTCTGGAGTCTGAAGATATGGTTTATATAGAAAAATTTATGTATAATTCTGGCGAAGACTCCTCTTTTTATGTTCATTGCAATTCCAAGATTGACTGAAGATGTGATAATTTTGTTTACTATTTGGGTAAATTTTTTTATTTTTTTATTTTTTTTTGGTAGAGAGGAACATTTTTATCTTACTGTATCTTATTTTATATAATGTTACTTTCATTGATGAATTTTGTTATTATCTTTATTTGATATTTGGTTATAAATGAATTGTTGTGTATTAATTCTCTTCTTATTATGAAATTGACAAATGTTTGGCCGAGCTATTGCTTTGCTGCTTTCTGTTCTTTTTGTTTATTCAAAAATGCCAATAAAAAACAATTGGAAAAGAAAGAAAGAGTTGTCTTGTTTTGTTGTTTGTTGTTCCATATGTACCTGATTATTTTATGATAGAACACTTTTGGGTTCGACAGGTTAACTACAGCAGGTAAAATTCTAAGATAATATAAAATCTTAGGCAGCAGGGTAATATTTATAGAGTTCACATGACCTATCTGGGAAATTTGATATCTATTCCATTCTTCCATTAACTTAGCTAGTGAGGCATATAATTTGGGCTTTATGCCTACATAGAATATTGTGCTGAGATGTTTACCCCCAATTTGTCACATATGGGGCTAATATCTTAGTATATTTTCATAGTAAGTGGCTGTATCAGTGATTTTTTTTTCTGCATCTATGGTCTTAGTTTTAGTTTCTGTAAATTTAGGAAGTTGCAGATTATGGAAGAGCTTTTCGTATTGCTCCGGAGGTGGCTCTGGGATGGCCGCGTATAGCGAATTATAGAATTCAGCAAATTCCTGGGCTATTTTCATAGGGCTGTTTGTTATGCCTCAATTTGCTTTTTTTTTAATGGGATGTAGGTGTATTTTTCAACATTTTGTTGGATTTGTTTGCGTTTGTATAAAGTTTTTGCTGTGACCACTTAGTCTATATAATTTCTTAAGTCTAACGTAGGATTGTCACACTGCTGGTCCATCAGTTTATCCAACTTCTGAATCAGGGTATCAATTAACAAGTTACGCTGTTATTACATTGGGCTCCGAGCTGAATAAACCTGCCCCTAATAACTGCCTTATGGAGAAATGGAGACAGCATTTTCCCTGAAATATTGAGTCAGAGTTGTGTCTATTTCTTTCTTAATATCTGGAATCATTAATAGTGTGTCATTAAGTTTCCACTGGAACCTTCTATTGACTGGACTACATACAAATAATCGAAGAGTTATTGGGGAATGGTCCAACCAGGGGACATTTTCACTTGAACTAATTGTAGTGTGAGTTCCTGTGCAGTAAAGAAATGGTCTATTCGTGTATACACCTTATGCAGATAGGAATAGTGGGTATATCTTTTACCGTAGGGCTTACTTCTCTCCATGCGTCAACCAGCGAGTGGCTGTTAATTTTGAACTGAGGAATGGAATAAATATTAGCAACGGTGGAGGTAGAATTGGGAGCAGCTTGTCTAAAATCAAATTTGAATCCCCACAGATTATCAAGCCTCTTTCTGTAATACATCTTTGTATCAACCGTGTGAGAAACAATAAGGGATTTTGATTGGGGTTGTAGTAAGTTACCAATGTAAAATGATGGTCCTGTAATAGTATCTTCAATATTAAGAATCTACCTTCGGTTCTAATACCATATCCTCCACTATTATTTGTAACCCTGCCCAGAGAAGGATAGCGACCCCATTAGTTTTGGTAGGTCCATTGGCCATATACACTGTGGGTTATCTGTGATGGAAGTATTTGGGCAAGGAGGTAGAAGAAAAAAGAGTCTCTTGCAGACAGACAATGTCTGTTGCAGGGGCGTAACTATAGAGGAAGCAGACCCTGCGGCTGAAGGGGGCCCAGGAGGTATAGGGGCCCCACGAGGCCCTAATTCACATTTTGGGGGCCTGAAAAATAATTTGCTGTGGGGCCCAATAATATCTAGTTACGCCACGGGTCTGTTGCTAGGGATTTGTAGAAAGAGAAGACTTTGGTCCATTTGGAGGGAACATTAAAACCTTGTACACTGTAGTTATTACAATTTCTAGACCATAATTACATGTACCATTAAACTAGTGTAGTACGTAAATATAATTACCATTGATGGAGTTAAGTGGGGCCAATTTCTTCTGTAAAAAATGGGTACCAACTTCTGACAGTTGCCCATTTAGTACAGACTGGCTTGAGATGTATTTGGGAGACTTTGTGGAGTTAGCTAAAGCATGTTAGGCTGCCAGTTTCCGTAAGTTTCTTTTCAGTTGATGCAGAGCAACTTCAGTGAGCGCCCATCTTGGTTGCCTCCACCACGCCCCTCTATTCAAAGCCAATTAAACAAAACACCACTATGTGTTTGGGCTGTAAAAGACAACTGTAAAACCCAAGTGTTGGAAGAAGATACAGGCTCCACATGGGCAGCACCAATCAAACCAGAGACCTCAGTGCTGTGAAGTTTTATAAACACACATGACATACTACATGAACAAAATGTATTGTATATGGAAACATTTTAAGCCAAAAATACGACACTTCGTAAGTTTGAAGTTACATCCTCAGTTTGAACTATCTACTAGTTCAAACTAGCACTATTGATCAGGAGAGTGTGTGTGTGTGTGGGGGGGGGGGTCACTCAAACTGAATGTTACCATGCAAAGAAAACTAAAAGTATACTAAAACTAAAACTAGAAATAATACATTTAACTTAGTAGCTTTTTATATGCCTGCACTTTAGGTCATTTATTTCAAATGTTTCACTTTACAATAATGTGCATACCTTTCTGGGCCCTGCTCCGAAAAAAAAAATGTTTGTGCCCCCTCCACAAAATCACAGGTCATGATTAAAATTGTGGGTCACTTGTGATGTCACATGTGTGTGGGTCATGCAAATAACATGCCTATATTTAAAATAATGAAGTACAAGGCTAATATAAATCAATGTATATTTAATTAACCATACATTAAACATTGTGCATAAAGAATAAAAATTAGCTGCACGGTAGTTTTTAGGCATGAAAGCAATTTAATCATAAGCTTTGCATGAAAAGCATTTTTACTTTTAGATTTGGGCCCCACTTTACTACCCACTCCCTGAAGTGAGATTGCAGAGCACTACAATGGGTCATCTGCATAAAGCTCCCAAACCAAACATCACTTGGAGCAACACATCAAGCTCATTACAATATGGACACAATTAAAGTTCAGAGTGGAGGACAGAAGGACAAAATCGCAGGTTTACTGCTAATATGCAAATTTATTGTTGTCCACACGTCCACACGTCCAATAAATTTGAACATTAGCAGTAAAACTGCAATTTTGTCCTTCTGTCCTCCGCTCTGAACTTTAATATTGGCTTATTGGGTGCCAGGACGGAGCACCAGTGGAACAGTAATAGGACCAGCTGCACCTTGCCTTGTGTATAAACCCCATTGTTAAGTATGGACACTATTATATTTGTGCAGGAAATCTGCATAACCAAATTTAACTTAATGCATTTACATTGCATAGACAAATAATGTTGAAGATATTTACATTTTATTAATGGATGCTGTATAAACAAAACAATTTCATTACAGATAAAAGCACAGACATTAAAAGTGCAGGCAAAATATTCTCTTGAACATCAGTTTTAACCAGTAAATGCTTTATAAAGGTTTTTTCAAAACATATGATGTAAGGGGGGTTTTATTTCACACGTGAATATGAAAACAAAACCTTTAAAACATATTTTACTGTTTATTACTGAAAGAAAGGCTGCTTTTAAGAAAATAAGTTCATCAGTCCATATTCTTTTCAATTGTTCTTCGTTTATTAGTTTTGGTGTTTTTTTAATCATTTAGCTTTGTGTTCAGCAGCGCTCCAGTTTTGCATTTCAGCAGACAGGTATATTTAGCCTAGCAACCAGTCACTGTTTTGAAAAAGAAAGACTAGAAAATGAATAGGTGAGGGCATTGTTCAATTAAAACTGTGTATTTTGACATGTATTTACTGGTATATTAAAATGGTTTTACACTATTTGGTGCCAATCACTCTGTCTCTACAGGTGAATTGATAACTGGAGGGGGTTAAAGGGCTAAAGTCTGTAAGTACCAACTCAATCAAGAGGAGAAAGGCCATTTAAGAAGGTGCTTGATTTGCCTTCAACCTTTAGTAAATCTGCCCCTTTGTTGTAACCTGTGGTGAGAAACAGTGGTTTTATTCTGCTGAAAGGGGAAGTAATCTGCACTTTTCAAAATACCAATTTTACCAGTTGGGTGAAATCATTTAAGTTCTGACTCACATTATTTCTCTGTTTTTCACCTACACTGTCTTTAGCCCCAGAGCTTAGCACTGACATCAATTCTGTTTGAAATATAGTGGTCTATTTTTCATGCTGTGTAAAAAGTGAAGTGAAGCATTATCGGTAATGTTGCCCAGAGCAACCAATTGGCAATTAGATATCAACAGTTACAAAACAAAAGCAAAGACCTGATTGGTTGTTTTGAGTCACATCACCAGTAATGCTTCACTCCAGTTTTTACACAGCATGATAAATAGACCCCATAATCGTTAGCAGAGAGCTGATCTGAACTGCATGTGCAGCTTCTCTGTAAGTGAAGACAGTCACACCAACTTCTGTGTGAACAGTAACTGAGTTGCTTTATAGAACTCAGCATAAACACTTCAGCATAACATGTCTGCAACAGGAACTTTTCATAGAGAGCATACATAGGAAGAGGAAGAAGAAAATCACACAGGGTTACAGGTCAAACATGACATCACATTGCTAAGCAACAATAGACCCTCCGCGCATTAAGTAACATCCACTGGAGCAATCTCTGTTTGTGTAAAAAACGATAACCAAGAAAGTCAAGTAATGTAATAAAAAGTCTTAATTTCCCACATCTAATAAACCTTAAATAGTAACTCATAGCAACCTATCAGAGGTTTGCTTTCAAACACTGGACAAGTAATTACTACCGGCTAATTGGTTGCTATGGGTTACTAGACAAGTAGCAGTTAACATTTATATATAAGATATAAGAACAGCACTCAATAGTAAAATCCAGGTCCCACTGAGACACCTTCAGTTACATTGAGTAGGAAAAACAACAGCCTGTCAGAAAGCAGTTCCATCTTAAAGTGCTGGCTCTTTCTGTTAAGTATTTGTTTGGTGTCTCTCATTATTGTTCCCGTGGGGGTGCATATGGCATGAATGGTTTGTGAGGTGTGTAGCACCTTCAATTTGCTGGCTAACATTGTATAAGGCTTGTTGGCATATTCATAATATAAGTGTTTGGCTTTCCGCATAGTATAAGCTGCTTTGTCTGCAAGTACCTGAATCAGTTGAGTTTTCATGTACTGTATTGCCCTGTATGTATTTGGGGTAGGGTTTGCTTGTGTGTGGTAGCCAGGTCATGTAGTCTCTGTGATAATTGCTGGGTTTTCTCCTCCGTGCTTTTTTTCCATCTGGAGGCGTGCTTAATAAATATCCCCCAAATTATAGCTTTGTGGGCATCCTATCTAATAGCTTCTGATGTATCAGCTAGAGTGTTTTGAAATATTCTGCGAGTGTGTTGGAGATTTCTGTGCAGATGACCGTATCTAATTGTAGAGAGTCTCCAGCATCCATGGCCTCTTTTTTCATCCCATTTAGTGAATACCGCTTCTACCATTCTATGGTCAGACCATGTGATATCATGTATTGTAGTCGAGTAGACGTAGTCTACAATTGTGGATTTAGTGAATATGTAATCAATTTGTGAATAAGAGGCATGAATAGCGGAGTAGTATGAGTAGTCCCTATCTACTAGGGTCTCAGTGGACAGATGTTTAGCTTTGTGTTTGGATTCTTGATCTTGAGTATTAGTGGGTTTGGTTTCCAGCAAATCTCGTGACCTGTCTATATTGTTATTTAAGGTTGTATTGAAATCTCTGCCTACTATGCCTACGATGCCCTCTGAGAGTTCTGCTAATTTGGTGAAAAAGCCTTTGGAAAAAGTTTTCCTAGAAGTGTTGGGGGCATACACTGATGCCAGTGCGTTCAGTGATTCTGTAGTACGCCTGTTATTATTATGTATCGGCCTTCTTTGTCTATATATTTTTGTTTGAGTTGGAATTTGATATGTTTGGCAATGAGAATTGCTACTCCTTTGGTTTTGGTTGTGGAGCTGGTGAGATATACAGATGAAGCCACTTGGATTTGTGAGTTAAATGCGTCATGACTCAGAGTTAATTGAAGAAACTGTGTTATCTAAAGTTATCTTAACTCATTTAATGCATTTAACCTTTTCATTAGCATACCAAAGCACCATTGTTCACAATGGTGAATGCTTTAATTAGATGGGATGTTGTGTCACAGTTTTCTGTGTTAAATGAGATAAATGGGATATCTGTGTTTAGTTATTCTGTGTCAAACAGACAAACCAAAGTGGCTGCATCTGTACCTGAGGATAATGTTTCGATATATATTTAGGTGTTGATGTTTTACTAAAGTGTGTCTCTTGTAGCAGCAGAATATCTATTCTTTTTTTGAAATAGTCAGAGAAGACCATTGTCCATTTTTGTGGAGCATTCAGGCCGTTAACATTGTGTGAGCATACCTTTAGATCGAAGGGGTGAGCGCCGGAGTGAGGTGCTGGCTCTTTCCTAAAGCACATGACCAGGCAAAATGACCTGAGATGGCTGCTTACACACCAATACTACAAATTAAAAAAAAATATCCTTGCTGGTTTAGAAATGCAATTTTATATTGTAGAGTGAATTATTTGCAGTGTAAATTTTAAAAAATACACCATAAAAATCATGACAGATCCCTTTAATAACACTGGTAGTAACCAATAGCAAGAACAATTGGCTTTCATCATATTGCAGCAGGTGGAAAAGAAAAGCAAACATCTGACTGGCTGCTATTGGTTACTGGAATGGGTTACTCCACTTAATCAGTGAGCATTTCATTACTGACCAATCATGCCACATAGTATTTTTAGTAAATGCTAGGAGTTTTAGCTTCTGGATGGAATCCCTGATTTAACTTAAGTAGGCTGAAAACCAAAGATTTTATGATGCAGAGAAGTTTCATTAAATCATCATTGTTCCAAGCATTCCTAGTTTAGCTAAAAAATAAAACATGAATAATAGCCTTCCTATGTTATTAATAGCATTGGCATCCAGGATGTTTTTTTACAGGCCAGGCGGCAACCATACTATTCATATCAGCCAAGAAAACACTTTATTACTATCCTAATAATTACTGAAGTTGCTCAAGTAATTTATACAGTCCTGAATAAAATGCTGACAGATTATCTTTCCTGTGTACATTAGGAACCCACAGACTATTTCAATCATGTTAACAACTTGTCAACTTGAACCACATTTTAAGGCTTATGCTGTACCAGGGTCTACTTAGCTTTCCCCCAGCTGCTGTGTAAAATGAACTTGGCCTGCTGCCACATTCTCATAGGATTAGTGCTACACCTGGAAAGTGGCCAAATACACAATCAGATCTGAGTGGATTATCACAGATCTAGCATATAATCCTTGAGATATTTGGGAATGGCATTTTAACCAAGACCACATGTCCAGCTGCCCACATTCATTACAATGTGTGTTGCAACTATGAAAAAAACAAAACCATAAATATTTTGATGAGTCTTGCCAAACAATATGCTGGTTACACAATATTGTCCAAGCAAGAGCCCATCCCATTATTGCATAGCAGGTAAAGCGTTTGGTAATTGTAGTTCAGAAACCTCTAGAGTGTTGCAGGCTGGACCTCCTAGTTTTATGTCATTTTTTTCCCCCTTAGACTGAGCCCAGGCTTGCTTGCCAGGGGCCCCCTTTTCTCATTCGTTCCCATGTCATCATTGAGGCGGCACATCAAATAGTAATCAAACTTGCAAATTGTCCTCCAGGGGGACTGGAAAAGGAAATGGAGTAAAAACCTGTTTACATTTAAAAGCCCAACTTGAATGTCAGTTTGGGCAAATGCTTATTTGCAATGTTAGATATTCTTGGAACAATGACTAAATAACGGATCAATTTTTATATCTTTATTTATGTGCAACCTTAGAAGATGGGTGGCTCTGACCAAATGTTAGATGGTTTGAACTTCCCTCTTCCCTTCAGGGTTTCACATACTCAACTTTCTAAGCCCAAAAGGTAGAATTTACAAAATTAAAAACACCCACAGCATTTTACAATCAGGCATGGATTTTGTCTGCCGGTGCCCAAAAGCCAACATAATTTACCGCCCGTGCGCGAGCGCTTGTCCATACACGAGAGCACCTGCCCACCCCCTGCTCCTGCCCCCTTTAGGATCACAAGCACATAGGAGGACGCAGGCAGGTATCCTCCACCAGCCCCCCAGGATCACGCACAAGTGCTATCGGTTACAGAGGGGCCAGCGATTGACCCCTAAACCCCAAAGTTACACACATGCGCTGGGCAGTATGCTGCCCCCTTATCTGTGTCGCCCTAGGCCCAGGCCTTTTTGGCCTTGCCACACAACTAGGCCTGCTTACAATTTATGTTTATGAAACAGGATACTGCTAGTGTTGGACCATACCAAATTTAGACAAGGAATTATATCGAGTGGTTCTGGTGCTCTGTACAATTACTTCATACCCATAATTAACTTTGTTGCATAGACTTGTATGAGTATTCTCCAGTTACTAGTGATGGGAGAATTTGCGCCGTTTCGCTTCGCCGGAAAATTTGCGTCTGTTTTTTTTTTTGACGCCAGCGATTTTTTTTCGGGCGAATTTTCGCGGGTGTTTTGCGAATTTATTCACTGGTGGCGAATCGCGCAAATTCGCCACGAATTTGCGCCAGGCGAATAAATTCGCCCATCAGTACCAGTTACATGTTTGCTGCTGTAAAATAGATATTTACCTGTCTGGAAATGATGAAGCTCGGTAGAAATACAAACTAAGCGCAAAGCAGCAGAGGCTTCAGTAATAAACCCCTTAGTGATTACTAGATTACTAGTAAATTGTACAGAAGCAGTTTAAAAATACAAAACATGGCTGAAACTGATGCTACACAAATAATTAACTGAAAGAATGCAGACCTTAATATGAAATATCTATGATCACATTGGTAATCTGAAACTGAAATACTCCATTTTCTTTATGATATTATAACTGAAGAAGAATTAAAGGTGCCGTGTACTTATACAACTATATAATGACTGAGAATAAATAGCATGGGATGAGGGATGCATTCATCCCTCCCGGTCATGTGTCAGGATGGCCACAAACATAATCCATATAAATGACAAATTTACATTTACATTCCAGTCTTATGTATTAACATGTACTTTGTGGAAGCCGTTGGTGTTACACAGACAACATACATTTCTATCAGTTATAATTACTCAGCAATTTGGTATATCATAAATGGCTTCTACCCAACTTTCAGGTCAATTCTTTGAGTTTAGCTTTAACAGTGTAGCATAAAAAAGTAAAGGTATGTCTATGTACCTTGAGAAGATGGTCAATGGTTTTATATATTTCATACGGTGCATTATTTTGCAATGGAGCCCATTTACTACACAGGACAAACGGCTGTATACTGGTGAATTTTTGTGAATTTTGGGTGAATTTCCATTTATTTATCAAAAAGGGTTTTTATTCATGCAGTAACCAGACTGCAGTTAAAGGAATTGTCTGTTGTCCAACATGTTCTATGTGGCCGATTTACTAAAAAACTCTAATCTAAAACTTTACCAAGTAAAAGCTGTCAAGATCCTATAAGTCAATGGGATTCTATTGGACCTTTTTTAAGCCAAACTTTGAGTTTTTTTAGTTCATCATTCAATGCTTTTGTGCTTTTTATACTCAGAGCTTTTAATAAACATTTATATAAACATTTAAGCACGAAAATAGTTTTGATTTACCACCTATATGGATTTATTCAGCATAGTCACTACAAGTCACTAGAGACTATCAAGTACAAGATACTTTTTTTTTTATTAAAAAGAAAAAAAAGGTAAAAAAAAATCACACATTAGTGATGTGCGGTTCTGGCCCGATACCTGCGGCCGACCTCGCTGCTCCCAAAGCCGGGCCAAGCCGGGAAGGCGTCCTAGGCAGCCTGCCCGGCTGCTGCGCCGTCTGGGTGCTAGATGCTCGCGTGTGCGAACATGTGCGAACATGTACTTGTACGCATGCGCGAAAAGACGCTTGTGTGCATGTGTGTAAAGACGCTTGTGCGCATGCACAAAAAGACGCTTGTGCACATGTGCGGAGCAACGCGGTATCGCGCAATCACGTAAGATGGCAACAAGTAGGCGGTCGGCAGAGAAGGGACCAGACTAGGGGTAGGAGTAAGTACGTGCCTGGCGCCCCTCCACCTTTGCACCCAAGGCACGTGCCTACTCTGCCTACCCCTAGTTCCGGCCCTGGCTGCTCCTCTTGTGGGTGGATTCGGGTTGAGCTCTACTGCCTACTTTTCTTCCCCGCAGACTGCCGGCTTCCAACTTCTGGCTTCCTGTTATATAGACTTGCACCTGCCCCGCCCATTTTGTGACATCCTTGTCGGGTCGGAGGGGTCAATAAATGGAATGGAGAAGTCGGCAGCGGGCCTGGTCGAGAAAAACACGACCCACACATCACTATCACACATCCATTAAGTTCAACCGTTTGTCCTAGGAAAACCTCCCTACCTGCTAGTTGATAGTTTGTGTAGTGCATGAAAGGGCATGGCCAAAAAATGTTGGTACTACTTGCTTGTATTCATGGGGGGCCCAGATAAATAACTCATACAGGGCCTCACAATTTCTGATGGTGACCCTAGGTGTAACGATAAGGCATTCTATAGCAGATTCAATATATTTTTAAATTCTGCTAATGAGAGAGGCCTTCATTTCAATCTCCTGTTGGGCCGAGTAGCTAAATATACCAGGATTTAAGTTAGCAGTTCAATACATTTGGTGAAGTCTAATATAGTAAAGTACAGTGTATAAGGACAGACAGTAGCAGAAGTCTAGTAAACTTAGACTTACTGTAGGAACTATCTATAAAACTGGGTGAAAACTTACACATGTATGCAATGTTACTAGACGGAAAGTTTACTAGACTTCGACCAGTTTCAACTCCATTTTTGTTTACTTGTGGGGTTCAGGTGTGTGATCAACAACAAAAGCAATGAATACACTGTAATCACAAAATCATGCTTCATTTAGGGTTCAATTTTGACCCAGACACTTAAATTTGGGACTCAACTTTCTGTTCAGTTTTTAGCCTTGTGAAACCCAAACAATAATCTGGCCAATAAATGAAAAACATTTAAATACTAAGATACTCACCTCAATATGGCTTAGATATTTTCAAGTACAGTTAATTTCTAGTTATTACAGAAACAAAAGAATCAATTCAATCAAATATTGTATTTTTAAATTAGCATTGCTGTATTTCAGCGCTTTTCTGGATAACTAATTTCTGTATAATTCTGTATAATTTCTGCCCCCTTTGTTCAGGTTTAGCCGCCGGCAAAGATGGTAACCCTAGCTTCATTAGATATAACGTTTTAAAAAACTGTAAACATTTAAGATGGACAACACTAATGCTGGAAAAAATTATGAGGGACTATCTTTCTAATTGATTGTATACCCAATTTTATTAAATACATAGATGACAGGGGGTAAACACTACCATATATGCTGGAAAACAAACAAGCAGAACTTCCATTCACATCATGGATCTCAACTAGGAACATGTACAGCATACCTCCCAACATTTGAAAAAGGGACAAAAATTCTAGCATGGAACATTTTTAGCCACGCCCCCTAATGATCATATCCATTTTCCAAAATTCTCCATATTATGGAAGTTTGAACACATTTCTAGGCATTTTAGGGGTAAGTTTATGTATTATAGCAATTTTGCTAATAAAAGTGAATTGCACTTTAAACTGTCCTTATAGTGGTCTTCCGTGTGTTTAGTGCTTCTCAACGAGCCGCAGTCCCCGTGCCAGATTGCAAAAGATTCCAAGTAAATCAAAAAATAGCCGGAGAGCACACCTTTATGTATTAAAAGGTTTCCATTTTTATTTCGCAGACAATCCTGCACAACATGTTTCGGCTACAACCGCCTTCATCAGGTACATAAATTACAGTGAAAAAAACAAGCTATTTACCCTTTCACCCCACCAACAATTCTTGCACCAGCTCCATAGTCTGGCCAGGTGCAAGTAAACATCTGGATTATATCAGTACTGCCATCTTGTGGCCTACTTGGAGTAAACACCATTAGAGGAGTAGCAGTGTAAATTGATACAAAATGTAACATATTAGTAACATATAACAATGTATTCAACAGTAGTTAAAGTAGTTTCCTACCAGTTTAGTAACATTTCGTTCAATGTAGTATAAAGTGAAAAACTAGTCGGTACGTAATCCATGTAACGTCTGTAAAGAAAGGAAATCATTTTAACAGTGAGGTCACTTATTATACTTATTGTAATAAACCTTCTTTATAAAAAGCATTTATAGCTCATTGCCTCATTCATTCCTCGAGGTTCCACAGTGTCCACCCTGTGTATCCAACGTGCTTCAGTTTGTAAGAGAAGACGTTTACGATCACCCCCTCGCTGGGGTGCATGTATCTTTTCCAAAACCAGCCATTTTAGTGTCGCTGCGTTATGCTTATTGGAATAAAAGTGTTCACCCACTGGTGTATGTGTCTTTTTATTTTGTGGATCAAAGTTAGAAATTGAGTATTTATGTTCCCTGATTCTGATCTTTACCTGTCTTGTGGTCTGTCCAATATACATTTTACCACATGGACATTTAAGGGCATATATAACAAAATCTGAGTTGCATGTGTGATAGTCCTTAATGGGAATCTTATGCCCTTTGTGAGGATGCGTTATGTTGTCACCTTTGATTATAGAACTACAACTCCCACCAATACCAATGGTGACCAATACCAATGGACAAATCACCACTGACTTATACTCTAAACCTGCTGAGAGGAACAACATCTTGAGACCTGATAGTTACCATATGCCGAATACAGTAAAAGGCATCCCCAAGGGCCAATTTTTGAGGGTGAGACGTATTGCCTCAAATGATGAAAAGTACCTTTGTAGTACTAACAAACTGATAATTAAGTTCGTGGAAAAAGGTTACGATTACCATTCCCTGTGCAAAATAAGAGATGAGGTTCTCAAGATTAACAGGAACAGCCTACTGACAGGCAGTAAGATTAAAACAATGGCTGAAAAACGTATCCCGTTTGTAAGCCAATTTGGACCGTTGAGCAAAAGATTGGAAAAAATTGTTTTACACCATTGGTCCATTCTTCAAAAGGACTCCATTGTGGGAAGATATTGCAGGTCTATGCCACTTTTTTCTTATAAGAGGGGTAAAAATCTTGCTGACAGACTGGTAAAAACAGACATCCAAGAGATGAAGTCCAATACCAGGTTTTTGAGCACTCCCAAATGTGGAACTTTCCCCTGTCTAAACTGTGGGAGTTGTAGTTCTATAATCAAAGGTGACAACATAACGCATCCTCACAAAGGGCATAAGATTCCCATTAAGGACTATCACACATGCAACTCAGATTTTGTTATATATGCCCTTAAATGTCCGAGTGGTAAAATGTATATTGGACAGACCACAAGACAGGTAAAGATCAGAATCAGGGAACATAAATACTCAATTTCTAACTTTGATCCACAAAATAAAAAGACACATACACCAGTGGGTGAACACTTTTATTCCAATAAGCATAACGCAGCGACACTAAGATGGCTGGTTTTGGAAAAGATACATGCACCCCAGCGAGGGGGTGATCGTAAACGTCTTCTCTTACAAACTGAAGCACGTTGGATACACAATATGGACACTTTGGAACCTCGAGGAATGAATGAGGCAATGAGCTATAAATGCCTTTTATAAAGAAGGTTTATTACAATAAGTATAATAAGTGGCCTCACTGATAAAATGATTTCCTTTCTTTACAGACATTACATGGATTACGTACCGACTAGTTTTTCACTTTATACTACATTGAAGGAAATGTTACTAAACTGGTAGGAAACTACTTTAACTACTGTTGAATACATTGTTATATGTTACTAATATGTTACATTTTGTATCAATTTACACTGCTACTCCTCTAATGGTGTTTACTCCAAGTAGGCCACAAGATGGCAGTACTGATATAATCCAGATGTTTACTTGCACCTGGCCAGACTATGGAGCTGGTGCAAGAATTGTTGGTGGGGTGAAAGGGTAAATAGCTTGTTTTTTTCACTGTAATTTATGCACCTGATGAAGGCGGTTGTAGCCGAAACATGTTGTGCAGGATTGTCTGCGAAATAAAAATGGAAACCTTTTAATACATAAAGGTGTGCTCTCCAGCTATTTTTTGATTTACTTGCACTTTAAACTGCTAGTCTCATTTCTCCCAAGTCTCATTTCTCCCAATTTGCTAATCTTAAATTGTTACAAATGTATCTCAATGCAGATGTTTCATGTTCTGGGCTCTCTGCCAAAAGTCCTCATATTAATTAAGGCTCTGTAGTTCTGGCCATGAAGGGAAGTGGGCTGTGTACTAATACACAAACTAAAATTTGCCAGGGTGGCTTAACTTCCTCTTTAAATAAAATTCTATAAGATATATTCTCTCAAAATGCTAACATTGGCCTATCTTTATTCCAGGGACCTTCCTGGTGCAGTATGAGCAGTATATTTAAACTTCCCATATTGGAATACAAAAAAAAGAATTTTTTATTGCTGTTTCCAGCTCCCTTTAGCTCAAGAAAAGTCTAAACAGGCAACTTTGCACCATTACCCATCTGGGGTGTAGTACACTATATAAATAAATACAATTATAATTCTGTTCCATATGGTAGTATGGCTAGCTTGCTGTTCCATAAGGTAGTATGGCTAGCTTGCTGGCCACAAGGTGGTCATTTCTTCTTCACCTTGCTTTATGGAACTTCAGCAGGCTGGTTTATGTCTTCAAACTTTGCAGTTCATTATTCTCCATTCAACTATTTTTATGCCCATATCCTCTAACAAAAGTAAGGGATTTGCCCATGGGACTCCAACCTTCTGCAGCAGACATTTGTCACAATCACAGAAGATGCTCTGAACAAATAAAAGGTCTAACCAGTAAGTTCAGTAAGTTACACAGACCACAATCAATGGCTTTCTCATATACTGTATAAGGTTTAGGATTTGTTCAGAAAAAATAGAAAGCCTATTCTATTCTAGACCTTATGCAGAAACTATTTGTGGCTTCAATCTGCTGCTGCTTTTATTCCCTTCCAGACTATCTTTCAGAGCTCATGCTTCCCATACACTGCTAAGACAGATCCACTCTTGTCTCTGGCAGTCCAGTAACATGTTAAGATGATGGTGTCACCTATTAAATGTCTAGAAGCCCTCTATTGAACTGCATCATAATTATCAGGCCAGGCATGTGTCCATTAAGGACAACATTTTTCATGAAATTTTCTAAATTCTGTTTCCTTTAACCTCCTTCTGCCTTATACAATTGTAACCTACTATATCATGATCATAGTTCATAAATAGATACTGTAAATTGTAATCTTCACTGGGATGAACAATCACTGTATTGTGCTATGGGACATGCTGGCGCTATATAAGTAAAGGATTATTATTGTAGAGAATTCTGTACCAAGTTATACTTTCCTTTCTCCCATCCACCACTGTAGCAGCACAATAGCATTCACTTGTTAAGCATCACCTCTCTCTCCGGAGGGAATTCAGCTGTCATTACTAGAAGCCCTTCTTGTGTTTATAATAAAACCTTCATTCCTCGGTCTCTTATTACACTGTCCGGTCCATTTCTGTTCATCTGATGAACTGTGGAATAGGCAGTATTGTGCCCCTGCATGATAAAACAGATCAACTCATTTGTCTGCTAAAAAGTAGAATTTCATGAAATTTATTTCATGCAGTTTCTCTAAAACAAACGTTTTTGCATTGCTGCAAACATATCACCTATTCTGCAAGAATGGCATTCATAAAACATTTTACGTTATGAAAATATTAAAAATTAGGTATAAAATACATAGATACTGCTGCTTCCCTGTAGTCACTGGCTTACCTAGTGCTCTTTAAAAAGATTGTATCGCTCATGTAAATGTTAGAGGACAAGAACCTCAGCTACACAAATATGTTTTGGTTAATTAAGCCTATATTATTTTTGTGATTGTTCCTTTGTGATTGGGAATGGCATTAGCTCATTAATTTTAATTTCTTGCATATTATTATGGTTTCATTTGCCTGTTGTCTTTTTCTCTTCCAGCATCTGTCTGTCATTGTGATTAGGTTCTTTTCACACCACAATGTATGATGGCACAGAGGCCAGGCAAGGTGCCTGGGTGGTTTATCGGGGCAGCTAATAGGGCAATCTGGCATGTAATGCATTAATATGCCTCCTAATCATTGCATTTCACTGCTATTCAGACAATTTGACATCTAATGAGCCAACATTATTAGGCTTTAGGAGCTGAATACATTTCAACTACATCTACCTGGTTCTGTAGGGTTTTGTGTTGCTTGTATCCCAATTTCTGAGAAATGAATTCATTAACGTACAGTTTCACCTTGTTATCAGATTATCATGAAACCAGCCATGTGAATACTGTATGCTCTACTTTAACTTCTATTGTCTGTGGTAGACACTTCAGTGCATTAAATGAAAATATGGAGATCCATTCTAAACAGAGCATTAGTGTGGGCCATTACCATAGTTTGAGAATACCTCCTCCATTAAGGAAAAGAAATGGAAACATGTAGTTGTGGGTGTGCACATAGAGCCCAGACAAGAATAGTCTAAATTGTAAGGATCAGGGTTCATATTTTATAGTTTATAGTTTATAACAGGATTATGCAAGTTACGAACTGTAGAGCTTGCTCTATTTTACTTATGCCCAGTAAGCGGCTTCTAAATGTAAAGACAAGGGCTCTCCTTCACTGCCGATACTCCGCACACCCAAAATGGCGCCCAATGGATGGAGCAAGCCAGGGACCAGTTTTAATTAGTTTAGCTACACAAGTATCCTTAACTCCTACGCATTTCACATAACAGCTCTTTATCAAGGAGAAACAAGAACACCACTTCATCCTCTCTTATACCCTGCAAAAATAGTATAATATAAGAGAAAATGTTTCTAAAGGCTATAGCTTCTTATGCTAAAATGTATTATTAGGTGGGTATCCATTACAGTATGTAATCAACGTTTTCCGAAAATAATGGGATTGAGTCCATATTTAATCACAGACATTCCCTGAATTTCACTACCTTCCTATAACATGCAATAGAGTAGTGGTCCCCAACCTTTATTACCCATGAGTCACATTCACATGTAAAAAGAGTTGGGGAGCAACACAAACGTGAATAAAGACCCTTGGGATGCCAAATAAGGGCTGTGATATATAAGGACTGTGAAATATTACCTGCCCCTCCTCTATGCCTTAGGCAGGCAATTACCTTCACTTTCCATTCTGCACCTCCTAGATGTTACTGCACCCTCACATTCCCCCTCCCTGTGCATTGCCATAATTGTGTAGCCAGTGCATGGGCATCAGCACATAAACAAGATTTTGGGAAATGGTAAAACTTGCATTAATAACAGTGTCCGAAAAACTGTGGCTACTTCCCTGCTGTGAATGTAAATTGCAAGACTGAAGGAAATAAGATTTAAAAAATGTATATAATGCTCAAGTAAAGGTTATTTGGTTCAGGTCCCCCCTCAGGTGCTCTTTAGCCTTCTCCTCTACAAACACAAGTATATGTGCATATGTTATGTAGAAGTTCAAGCTGTTGATACTGAATTGTTTAGGAAGCTTGAAACTATTACCTGTCTATTATTTTTTGTTTTAATTCCAAAAGTGTTACCTGTAAGATATAATATATACACAAAAACATGGTACCTGATAATCACAATGCATCTGTTTATATTTCATGCCGACAGTATGCATGTGCTGCATTTTGATAACCTGAATTATTGCTGCTCACCTACAGTTTTGTTCATAATAGCAGTGTGTTCATAATAGCTGTGAATACAGCTCAAAATCCTTATACCAGTAATAACCTTTTTTTTCTACTAAGGCAAATGCATTGGGAACAAAGCACATTTTGTTCCAGTAATATCCCGTTTTTTCAAAGAAAAGTCTATTTTTGTATGGACTTTGAAACTGTATTTTTTGGCTGCTATGGGTTAGTACACCTAGGCAACATTGTGCACATATACAGTAGTACAACATTGTAACACATATACAGTAGTAACAATACCATTCCGAATAGCATTTATGGGTGTTCAGTTTTGTGTGTACTTTAGCACTTTGCAGCTGTGCCAATGATCACTCTGCAAAGCTAACACACATATATGGGTACAATATTAATATTCATAAATCTGTTTACTTTGTGTTTGAGTCACTGAATTATGCATATGGAAACGCTGCATTAAAAGGCAATGAGATTCTGTATGTATAGATAATGTTTTATAGGCATGGATTTTAAAATATGTTACATAGTGCAATTTTTTAATAAATTCTTTGATCATTTGGCCCTAGGGCCAGATATCAGTCACTGAGACCCGTTGAGCATATAAAATGCCAAATCTGTCTGAATGGGCTTAAATCTGCCCCTGTAAGGCCATCTTTAAGGTGGTTCCATATTCTTAGGGTGCTCTTTATTAGACGTTGCCTAGCATTGTCTTTACTCTGCAAATCTGAGCTAAATTTATCTCTCCCCTTTTTCTAATAAGTGCCTGAGACACAAACCAGCCTGTTCAAGACACTACCACAGTATTGCAGCATGGCCAAATGCAGAACAGAGTAACAGGCTTAAGCTATAGTCATAACAGTATATTAAACAAATGGTAATAAAATATGATATGGTATTTAAAAATGGTTTCGTCTGAGTGTGACAGTATCTGGTAGAAATAAAATGAATAATGCTTGTGATGTCTATAGTAATAGCTGAGTCATGTACTTTATAGATCTATTGCATTATGGGCATTTCACATATTTTAATGTGTTTTTCTGTCCCAGACACTTATCACATCTTAATAAATGTTGCATTTTACCACAGAGATTACATATTTTTTCAGTGTTTATCTAAACAGCTCTATTGTTTCATTTGCTTTTTTCTAGTGTCTATGTATTACTTAAAATATGCAAAATGTTTTCAGATTTTAAATGTGTGTGACTAGATATGCATAAGCATTTTTAATATAAAACATTAAATACACTCAATGTTTTATGATATTCAATATATTCAACAGCTCATATTTAAAACTTTGACTGTATTGTAAATATTGGGGTTCTTGACCCACCTAGTATTAAAAAAAAATCAGGGGGTTAGAATTATATTAACCATTTTAGCAGTATTTTGCCTGCAAGTAATAGTTATTTAACAAAAAGGTTTCTCGGTTATCTAGTTTAAAATTGAGGGGCAGCTATGTGTAGCTTGTTCTGTAAAGGAGACTTCATGCACACTATCCCATTGGGTATCATCAAGATCTGGTCAGACCAGGCCAGGTCATATAGGTCTAACTAATCACAATTACCATTGTGTTCAGAATAATAGCAGTGTGTTTAAAAATGTGAATAAAGTTCAAAATCCTTAAACAGCTTTTATTTCGATACACACAAATGTATTGGGAACACTGCACATTCTATTCCAAATCAAAACATGAAGAAAAATGTATCAGATTGTGTTATTCCTTTACAGAAAGTGAATAATGCATTCTAGGTTGTTTAAAAAAAATAGCAGTGTCTGCATTCTTCTTTACAAACTCTCCTTTGAATCACTGAACTAATATTTAGTTGTTAGTGATGTGAGGGCTGGGGGTCAGGCAGGTTTGGGCCGATCTCTCACGCCTATGTGGGGGGGTCCGGGTTGAGCTCTTCTCCTGCACATCCTGCCTGCCACCTTACACTGCCTGCTTTGACTTCCAGCTTCTTCTTTTATAGACGCGCACCTGCTCACCCCGTCCCTTTTGTGACATCATCGGTGCGGCAGGTCGGACGAGGGTCTATAAAAGGAAGCTGGTAGTATAAGTTGTATAAGCAGTGTTTCTGGGAAACTGTTGCACATCTGTGTTGCATGGAGTCAACCAACTTCTGGCACCTGTTACATTCCACAATTTTTCTGTATTTCTTGGTTTTGTTTCAGAAACAGAATTTTTGATGTCACCCACAAGTTTTCTATTGGATTAAGGTCTGAGGATTGGGTCCGTTACTCTACAACATCAATCTTGTTAGTCTGGAACCAAGATGTTGCTCATTTACTGGTGTGTTTGGGGAAACCTCCATTTCAAGGGCATTTCCTCTTCCATGATCCCATGTGATAAATAGGCCCAACACCATAGTATGAGAAACATCCCCATATCATATATTATTCTCAGCTGGGTTTGTCATAAGCATGCTGAACAGATATTTTATAGGCCATTCAATAATAAATGCCATGCACTTGCAATTAGTAAAAGGCTCTGCTGCGGGATAATGTATTGTAAACGACAG
Source organism: Xenopus laevis (assembly GCF_017654675.1). Classification (NCBI taxonomy): domain Eukaryota; kingdom Metazoa; phylum Chordata; class Amphibia; order Anura; family Pipidae; genus Xenopus; species Xenopus laevis. The sequence continues at coordinate 124,496,302 of NC_054374.1, read as the reverse complement.
TGCAACATACAGTAAATGTAATACATACTTTAGGCATGGTACAGTGTTTATCTCTTATTTATTCAATCGACAGCTGTTGCAGGAAATGTAAGAAATAATTTAAAATAAAAAAGATGACGGATTATGCTCTTATTTAATGTTTTATAAAGATTGTGAAGCCTCCTGATTGCATGTATTGTAGCAGCTACCATTGTCACCTAAAAGCATCTATCGCTCTGCAGTTGTCAGTTATTCTTATCCTTCCCGGCATACAGAGAAAGGATTTGGCCTTGGCACAGATGTAAAGTGCTGGAACATAGCTGCCTATTTGCCTAAATCTTAAATTCAATATCTTTCCATGTTGTAGTGCATAATAACACTGCTAGGTCAAAATAATACAGATACAGTATTTATTATCTGGAAAGTGAGAGACTAGGGTTTTGGTATTGCTTAAGGTTTTGAACATTTTGACCACAAAAAAGAACCAAATAGGAATGTTTACCATTATGAAATTGTATTTATCTTAACATCAAGTAGTATGTACTGTCATTATTACAGAGAAAAGGCAAATCTGAAATGAAGAATTGTCTGCTTACGAAAGGGTACTTTAAAGGACATGTAAAGCCTACATTTTTCTACCATGTATATAAGTTGGGCATATCTTGGAAACATTTAGCAGAGCAGGGTAAAGGGAGGTCTCTTGGAAGCACAGACACAAGACATGTACCAAAAGCTCTGTATCAATAAGACATGCACTTGTGCACACAACAGTAACTTGAGGCAATGCCACATCACAGAGGACAAAAAAAGGACAAAGAAACAGCTAAAACACTAATGTGCTTTTAAGTAAACTGCCTATAGTTTCCTGTAATCAACTGACTTCAGCAAACACTACACCACCATCACTTGATTACCAGCATTGCAAAGAGAACGTGCCATAATGAAGACAACTGCGCAATTTCCAGTACCTTACTGCAGTCGACTGAATAGGGTGCAGTCATTAAACACTCCGATTGACTAAACAAATATTTTAATGGTGAGTATTTTCAGAAATTCAATTATTAAGTTTCCAGCGATTCCCATTCACTTGTTTCCCATACAAGTGAACTGAAGGGGATCATGTGTGAAAATATCACAACAAAAATCACAATGGGACCAACTGAACTACAAATGGTGAAAATAAAAGGCCTTTTTTGCGTTCGGCTGTCTGAAAATGACATCAGGCCTCTGTGATCCCCTTCAGAGTGCAGAGACCTGCATTGCGGTCTTTGGATCCGGTAGTAATTGCATGCGTTAGCTGCTTTCAAAGTAAAACTCCCAAACTTAGTCCCTTTGCAGGTAAAACCTAGTCCCTTTGTAAAATGTATAATGAAGCAATATAATTCTTAATGAATCAGATGAAAATTGAGCATAGGACTGGCCAGATATGGGATGACTTTGACGTAGTTGGCCAGCTTAAATATATTGCAATATATGGACAAACAATCCCTGTTTTGTTTAAAGGGTAAGGCATTTTTCAGTAGCAGTATACACAAAATGTCTCTGTCTTAAATATATTGATAATGGGTTGAGTGCAGAGGACTCTTGTATTTGTCTATATGTATTTTGTGGTCACAGCCTCATTGCAGCCCCACCTAATGGTTTTAAAAATTAGTGGTGAGCACTTATATATATATACAGTATCTCAATACTAAATAAGGTACTGACTTAAACCATTCCCCTGCTGTGCTGCATGTATCAGCAAAAAACTAATCTCCGCCATATCACTGACTTGCACGGCAGGAAATGAGTTTCCACAGCATGCTTAAGACAGCATAAACAATGCCATATATTCAAATTCCTGGAATTTATGGAACTATTTATAAATGCATATCTGTATTATCCAATGCTTCACATTAGCAGCAATTTGTTTCTAGCATTGCTGCACTTCTGAAGTTATTAGTCATTTTCATATGGTTATTGGCAATTTCAGACTCCAATAAGTGATTTTAGTTAGGACATGTCAGCAGCTTGCAATACAACAGAAGAGTGCTGTAAATCTGTGATCAGGAAAACAAAAATACACTTTCTCCTGTTTGACTTTTGAAATATAGTGTAATGTTTCACCATCTGCTATATTAAAGCAGAAGCGGGAATGAGCATATGGGGCTGATTTTTTTCCAGCAGATACGGTCTACTTAGACAATGTAATAATAGTCTTTCTGTAAAATAAATCTTCTGCATGTAAAACCTGGCTAGTTACAGCATTTCTGCTCAGGCGATGAGGTCTATCATTTCTGAACTCTGAATGACATTAATATTTTATGGAATGTTTACAGATGGAGGACTTTGTTATGATATATTTTATTTCAGGTGAATTACCAAAATGGATCTGATAAAGCAGCATTTTTTCATTTTTAGCATTCATAGCTATAAATAATTAATGAGACACAGCTCAGCAGTACCTGGCTTATATTAATGCTTATATTAATGCAAAGAAAATAAAAGTGAACTCGTTTAAGGGTAACACAAAATAAGACTTTGTTTTCATTAGGAAAGAAAAATGTCTTAACTTATTTGCTTCATAACCCTTTCTTATAAGGACCCCACAATTTGGCTAAAGAATTTTATAAACTATAATGTGTAATATAAATATATATAGTATATATAGTATGTCAATGGCAAAGGTCCAGTGACTCATTTGAAGATGTTAATAGCCTTCCTGACTTTCAAGTTTTTTCAGAGAAAAAACGCGATTTGAATTTAATTTTATTCGATTCGGAGTTTTCGACGTTCAATTTTTTTCATGAATAAGATACTACTTGAGTTTCAAGGCCATTAAAGGTAAAAAAAAACTCTATTACGCGACCTTTGATAAATATGCCCCATAGTATATTATAGAATGGCTAATTCTAAACAACTTTTCAATTGGTCTATTTATTTTTTATAGTTTTTTAATTATTTGCCTTCTTCTTCTGATTATTTTCAGCTTTCAAATGGGGTTCACTGAAGCCATCTAAAAAATACATGCATCTGTAAGGCTACACATTTAAGGTTATTGCTACTTTTTATTACTCATCTTTCTATTCAAGCCCTTTCCTATTCATATATAGTGGTAGTAAACTTGATTATATTCAAAACTATGCAGAATTTTTAATTGTTTGTATTTAGAAAGTTCATTATTTCAGTATAATGAAGCTTATATTAAATTTTCATTTGCACGATAGTTCCCCTTTAAGTTAACCTTTGATATGTAATAGAATGGCTAATTCTATGAACTTTTCAATTGGACTTCATTGTCTGCATTTTTATAGTTTTTTAATGATTTGCCTTCTTCTTCTGACTTTCAAAAAACAAATGCTCTATATGGCTACAAATGTATTGCTTTTGCTACTTTTTATAACTCGTCTTTCTATTGAGGCCTGTCCTATTCATATTCCAGTCTCTCATTCAAATCAGTTGATGGTTGCTAGACCCTGGCAACCAGATTGCTGTAATTGCAAACTGGGGAGCTGTAGAATAAAAAGCTAAATAACTCCAACAAAACCACAAATAATAAAATCCAATTACAAATGGTCTCAGAATATCACTCTCTATATCATACTAATGGTTCATTTAAAGGTGTACAACCCCTTTAACCCATATGGCTCCAATAGTGGTCTCATGCCACTGCATGTTGCACAGAGTTACAGACCCCCTTAGACCTGCAATACAATACTCTTTCTGCCACATCAAGACACAATAATGAACCACAGGATTGTTGAATTAAGTTTCCCATGCTTATCACCAGCACGTGCTGCTGATACCTAAAATGTTTCTTTTGATCCTGCATACAAACCAGGTCAGCCTTTCTGCCTTTCATCTACATGCCATACATGACCTGGTACACTCTCTGGCCTATTGGACCCATGGGGAAAGAGTATAGAAGAAGGTGTGCCACCTGTCCATAGTATATTCATTGTACACCCATAGTCAATATAGGTCAGGATTGGCCACCAATACACACACACACAATCTTTGTACAAGTCTGTGCATGTATTGTATGGCCACCTTTATTCAGCCATGATGCAGTACTTATAATAGGGCTCCAACTGCCATCCTTTAGGGTACATTCACTGTACCCAGACTTATTTATAGGAGTTGTCCCTTTAGGGCCTAACACTTTTGGGGCCTTGTTGTCTCCAGGCTTTAAGGAACATCCACCCAGATCAACTACTGCAGACCAAAGAGGATGGAGCACCCCTTGCAAAGCCCTATGTTACAGTGAGGCAGGATATGGTCATAAACCTATGGGCCAATAAACTGGGAATGCAAAATAAGTAGAAATGGTTACATGGGGTTTAACTCAGCAACAAGGAAATGAGGCACTGGTAGTGAATGAAGCCATAGGGACCATTAAACCTATGGGTCCCTCCATCACTTTTAAAGAACTCACCCATTTCAAAGATTGCAACCTCCCATGGTACAAAAAGAGGCAAGTCCCTATAAGACACAGTGACAATGTGGCCATCTATGTAAATTAGAAGGTTTTATCTTGAGCTGTAATTTATTTATTTATTTTTACACAGAAAGCTGTGGATTTCTCACCTGAATCAGTTCTACTAGCAGAAACATTATCAAGAAGGGTTGAGTGGCTTTTTAGAAACAGAGAAAATAAGTTACTAAAATTAACTCTTAGTACAAAGTTGATCCAGGGACTGATCCAATTTCCATCTTGGAGTCAAGAAGGAATTTTTCCCTCTCAGAAGCAAATTGAAGAGGCTTCAGTTTTTTCCCCCTTTTCTGGATAAACTAGCAGTTAGACAGTACATTAAGATCTATGTTGGAAGAATACCTCTTTTATAGCTCTAGAATGAATACAATATTGAAGACATTTAACCTGGCACACTGCTCCAGTACGTGCAGCATTAATAAGGGTATTAGTGACTATTTTACTTGCTGCTAGAAAATATATTGATGGAAACCACTAAGAGAACTAAGGAATTATCAGAAGGACTAGGATGGATAAAACCAACACAGTAAGACTGTTTATGGAATTGTGTCCAGGCCATTAGAACTAATATTAAAAGGAAGATGAATATGAGCCAACAGTGGGCTTGGAGGTTAATAGGGATGTCCCACTATTAAAAAAAATACACTAGAGATTAATGTAATTTTAAGATGTTTATTGTATAGTTTAAAATATCAAATTGATGTTAATCTTCTAAAGCTGATGTTGTCAATCTTCTAAAGCCATCGGGACCAAGTTTTTCTGCGGGGCCCAAAGTTGATATTAGGGCCCTGCAGTTGTGCCCCCGTCCCTCCCCCGATGGCTTCTATTTCTTCATTTCTTCATTCCTAAGGAAAGATTGATCAGTGTTAGTCATGGAGAACCTGTTTGTACAATACTTCAATGTGTTATTTTACAACTATTTGATAATAACATTTTCTCCCATCTCATCATGTTTGTCTCTCTCATAGATTTGGCCTAGTTCAGTGACCTCTGCCCTTATACAATCTCAGCCTTTATTATGGGTGGCTTTAGTTAGAGAATTATAGTATATGTAGGAAAGTCAGAGAATATTGTATGAATAAGAGCAATTAGATGGATATAGTCTATACATCAAGTGAATTATAATGAGAATGAGCAGTTCCCTTACATTTTTGCAGGTGCCTTTTGATGGACTTTTTCACACCCCTTTCATTTGAGATGTTGCAAATGAAGGGGTGTGATAGTAGCTGTTCTGCAGAGGGCCTCCTAGCTGGGTTTTTCTGGAGGCATTCGGAAATGAAGAAACTGAATTTGTCACTCCTGGAAAAAAAGAAGAAACATATTAAAATGATAATTGTTCATGTTATATAATAACTAAATTTGCAGAGCTCACGTATGTAAAAGACTGTGAATAGAATCAGCACATCCATATTCCCTGTATCCCCCATAAGCCTCTATTTTACTGATAGTCCTTTTGTTAAACATTGTGATGATGTCACTCTGCACCCAATCACAACACAGGCAGACAGAAGCTATACCACGAAGTCAATAGAGGATGAGCCCCTTCCCTTATAATGCTTCAACTTTTTTCCCCTCAAAAAAGGTCTATTGTACTTACTTAATAACCCTGAATTATTAGAGTACATTTACCTTTGACCAAAAAACTTTGCCAACATATTGGCCTAGCTTGTATTGGCTGCCAGATAATAACCCTAAGATCTCAAGCTAAGTATGAAATTCTGCATCTGAGCATTTAAGAGCTACACATAGCATATTTCACCTTTACCCTCACTTCTTTCCCATTTATCCATTCCCTATCCTTTTTTCACCCCGATTCCCGTTTTCTTGACTCTCTTTCTTATTTACATACTTTTACCCCCGTCAATCCCCACCGTCTCCCCAATTTCCTTTTCATTTCCCTTCCCTCTCCCCTCATTTTCCCATCCTCTCCCCTCATTTCCTTTTCATTTCCTCACCCAATCCCCTCATTTCCTTTTCATTTCCCAACCCTATCCCCTCATTTCCTTTTTATTTCCCCACTCTCTCCCCTCATTTCCTATTTATTTCCACATCCTCTCCATTTCACTCTCTTTTCCTGTTTTAGTGGAAGTGACTCACCATTTGTCCCACAGTAATGTTGGTGCGGGGCCGTGCTTAATCCTTTTCATAATTTTATCCTCAGGAAATCTGCTGAATGCTAGGATGTAAGAAAATACAAGATGAGAAAAAGATGTCTCGTGAAAAACAACAAATATTGAAAAAACTCAAATTAACTAAATTGTATTTTTGTTTCTCGATTGACAAAGTACCAGGATCGGAAACTGGCAAATTAAATTTTTGAAAAACCAGACCCATAGCTTTTAATATTTAATAATATTCTGTGTTACAGCATGACACATAAATGCCTCTAACCTTTGTACAAGCAGTTCTTTATACACTATAGTACACACACACACACACACACACACACTGGGTTTTACTTACGATGATATCCTTCTGCCATTTCCAGCACTGATATCCCCAGTGACCATACATCAGCCTACACATAAAAATATAGGGGGAAAAGCAACTATTAGAAACGAATATGCACAGAACACATGAAAATATCCAATTGTAGATCATTCAGATACTTTAGCTATCTATTTTTCAGAGTAAGAAAATATAGTAGAACCCTCAATTTATGTGTTATAGGGGACCTGAAAAATGTGTAAAATCCATTACGCATTATATATTGTTGGGACCACAAAAAGTGGGTCCAGAATCAGAGGATGTAAAATTGAGACTTCACTGTAAAATACAAATCCTGACACTTTATACTAAACATTTCAAGGAGTGAAGTGATGTGACTGTCGTCTCTACAGAATGACCCCAAACACTACAGGCTGAGTGTGTCCCACAGAGTTAGAAAACCCCATAAAGGCCAGAATGTATTTAGTTTCTAATATTCCTGTGCCCTGCACTCTCCTTCTCTTCAGATTCCCCCTCTCATATCACAGAAACCACTTTCCAGCTTTAGATTCGCTGTTATGAGAGGGGTATGTGACGTGAGTGAGTGAAAAAGCACCGCAGTTCACCTTGTGTGAGCTACATATATTATATAAAGGTAATAAAAAGCAAGAGAAGACATCACAGTACCTTGGTGGTATAGTCAACGGTGTTATTGCCAATATTGGCCATTACTTCTGGAGCCATGTATGGAATTGCTCCAGAAGTAGCACGGCTCCTCAGTCCCATGGTGGCAGAGGTGAAGTCAACTGAAATTATAGGATAAAAACAGAAATTGTAATATTCATTTATAAATGGAACCCACCAATAAACACCATGAAGATATAAAAATATCCATTTATTCTAAGTCTCACTTACTGATCTTTACATCTCCAGATGATGCCACCATGATGTTGCCAGGCCTCAGGTCGTGATGAATGACCTTGTTTTTATCTAGATGACTCAGGCCCTAAATAAAGCAAAAGTGAAAATCTAAATATTTGACATGCTGTTTAATTAATTTGATTTATCTAGAATAGTACTGAGGAGGTTTACATGAGACATACCTGTAACACCTCCTTGCAGATGTAAGCTTTGGTGTTCTCTGGCAAGGATTTCTGCTTCTGACTGTTGATGAGCTCTTTCAGTGATGTTCCGGTGTAAAGCTCAGTTGAAACCTAAAACACAAACAAAGAATGTTTAACACATAGATTTGTGTGACCTACAATTTTTTTGGAAAGTTTAGGGAAAAAATGTGAGGATATAAGTCAGAGATACACAAGCATTCTGGATGTAAATGCAATATCTGGTACCACTAAGAACAAAGTGATCCACATGCACCAGACTCTTTCTTACAAAACTAAGTCATATTTGCATCCAAAATTCTCACTTGTATTAAAGATGTTAATTGACATGTTGGTGCATGAATGTCTAACCTGAATAAACAACTTCTTACCCATAATCCTTCATAATGGGGCATTTTTGTAGAGGCATGATTATAAAATGCCCCATAAAGCCGATGATATTTTTGTGGTCAGGTATGTTCTCAAAGATGCGTGTTTTCTTGAGGATTTCTTTTTGTTTCTAGTTTCAAAAAAAAAAAAAGTAAAGTTAATACAATGGATAAAATGACAATTTCAAACACCCCAACCTAACTTGTAGTTCTGAAAAATAACAGGTTTTTATGAAGACATGTTACCTTCGTATCCTTAATGATGGTTATGGCCACTTTTTTCTGCTCTTTATGGTGCCATCCCTGCAACAAAGAAAGAAACTTTATGATTATTACTGTGCAGAACATTATGGGAAAGCAAACACATATATTGTGTGGATATGGGAACATTTATTGCCAGGTTCAGAAGCACAAGAAAAACACAGAAGGGACAAAACTCTAGAGAGGGTACAAGCAAATCACCCAAAACCATAACACAAATTACTACATTTAGATGTTGATCTTACATTATAAATGATCCCATAGTCATCCTCTCCGATAGGCTCCAGGGCTTCTACATATGTCCTGGGCTTCTAAAAAATAAAATTGTGTTAAAAACATGATAAATACACAAATGAATAAAAGGCAATTGGACAAATAAACTTTCCAAAAAGTGAGAAGTACAGGAGGTGTAGGGGGAACTGGGAATAGGTGTATTGGGGAAGGCCTTGGGCTGGAATATTTAAGTCAAATCATTAAAGTTGTGCTTTTGCAGCATGTGGAGGCTTACTTATTAAAGGTCAGATTTTAGAGGTTTTTTAAATCACAACTAAACTTACTTTCTCTAAAACCACGATTGTCATTGAATTTTTTTAAAAGATCCTAATATAAAAAATTAGAATGCAAAAAAGTACTGAAAAATTAGCTAAAAAATATGAATACCTCAAAAACATCTAAAAGTTTGAGTTTTTCAGACAAAAAAAGAAAATAGTCAAAAACCTTTATGAGAACAGTATGTGAAGTAAGTGAGTTAAAAAGCACCACAGTTCACCTTGTGTAAGCTACATACATTATATATAAAAGTAACAATAAAACAAAAAGTGAGAAGACATCACAGTACCTTGGTGGTAGTTTTAATGATGTTACTGCTATTGGCCTTTACTTCTGGAGCCATGAATGGAACAGCTTTTCTAGAAGTAGCGTGGCTTCTCAGTCCCATGGTGGCAGAGCTGAAATCTTCTGAAATTATAGGACAAAAGCAGAAATTGTAATGTTCATTTATAAATGGGACCCACCAATAAACACCATGAAGATAAAAAAAAATACTGTTTATTTTAAGTGTCACTTACTGATCTTTACGTCTCCAGATGATGCCACCATGATGTTGTCAGGCCTCAGGTGGTGATCAATGACCTTGTTTTCATCAAGGTGACTCAGGCCCTGCAAAACCGATAAAGCAAAAGTAAAAATCTAAATACTTTTCATGCTGTTAATTAATTTGATTTATCTAGAATAGTACTGAGGAGGTTCACATGAGACATACCTGCAACCAGGGCCGCCATCAGGGGGGGACAGGGGGGACAAGCGTACCGGGCCCGGGCATGAAGGGGGGCCCGGCAGCGCTGCATTTTTTTGAAGATCCGGGCCCCCCTTACGAGCGCCCGAGCCGTACGTCTTGCCTCTTCAGTGCCGAATGCGGAAGTGCCGAAAAGCCGAAGCCGATGCGACGAAAAGACCCGAAGTCACGGAAAAAGCCGAAGTCCCGAAGTCACGAAGCGCCGAAAAGACCCGAAGTCACGAAAACAGCCGAAGCCGAAGTCCTGAAGCAGCGCAAAGACCCGAAGTCACGAAAACAGCCGAAGCCAAAGTCCTGAAGCGGTGAAAAGACCCGAAGTCACGAAAGGAGGCGAAGTTGAAGTACTGAAGCCATGAGTTCAATTCTACTGAACACCAGTTTGTGTTTTTTTTTTTTAATCCCCTGGCCACCAATGTATTATTTTAATATTCTATAGGCCCCTGCCACCAATCTTTTTTTTAAAACTTTTGTTTTTGGGGCCCCAATTTTTTTTTTAACTCGTAAGGGGCCCCTTGCCACCATTGTTTTTTTTTGGGTTTTTTTTTTAAAAAAAAATTAATTTTCTTTTTGGTGGCCCCAAATTTTTTTAACTTGTAAGGGGGCCCCTGCCACCAGTTTTTTTTTTTTTTCAAAAAAAAATTTTTTTTTTTTAATTTTTTTTGGGGCCCCAATTTGTTTTTAACTTATAAGGGGGCCCCTGCCGCCAATTTTTTTTCAAATTTTTTTTTGGGGCCCCAATTTGTTTTTAACTTATAAGGGGGCCCCTGCCGCCAATGTTTTTTTTTTTTTTCAAAAAAAAATTAATTTTTTTTCAAATTTTTTTTTGGGGCCCCAATTTGTTTTTAACTTATAAGGGGGCCCCTGCCGCCAATGTTTTTTTTTTTTTCAAAAAAAAATTAATTTTTTTTCAAATTTTTTTTTGGGGCCCCAATTTGTTTTTAACTTAGAAGGGGCCCCTGCCACCAATGTTTGTTTATTTTTTAGTTTTTTTTACATTTTTTTTTGTTGGGGCCCCAAGTTTTTTTTAACAGGGGGCCCCTGCCACCAATGTTTTTTAAAAAAAAAAAATTTTAATTTTTTTTTTTTGGGGCCCCAATTTTTTTTATAAGGGGGCCCTGACCATCAATAGCTTTTTACAACTTGTGTGGGGGGGGGTTACTTTTTTAGCGCTGATGTCTGTGTGGTCTTTTAACTGCGATGTGGGCGGGATATGGGGCGGAGCTTGGTCGTCAGTGTGGGCGGGGCCCAGGGGGCCCCAAAAATTTTGTTGTACGGGGCCCCGTGATTTCTAATGGCGGCCCTGCCTGCAACACCTCCTCGCAGATGTAAGTTTCACTGCTCTCTGGCAAGGATTTCTGCTTCTTGCTGTCAATGAGCTCTTTCAGAGAAGCACCAGTGTAAAGCTCAGTTGAAACCTAAAACACAAACAAAGAACATTTAACGTGTGGCCTAAAATTTTATTGGGAAGTCTGGGGAAAGGCTGTGTGGATATATGTCAGAGATACACAAGCATTCCGGATGTAAATACGATATCTGGTACAACTGAGAACAAAGTGATCCACATGCACCGGAATCTTTCTTACCTAACTAAATCATATTTGCATCCAAAATTCTCGCTTGTATTAGAGCTGTTGATTGACATGTTGGTGCATGAATGTGTAACATAAGTAAACGATTCCTTACCCACAATCCTTCATAATGGGGCATTTTTTTAGAGGCAGGATGATAATATGCCTCATAAAAGCAGTCGATTTTTCCGTGGCGAGATGTTCTCTCAAGGTTGCCTATTTGCTTGAGGATTTCTTCTTGCTTCTAGTTTTAAACAAAAGAAGTAAAGTTAATACAATAGATAAAATGACAATTTCAAATACCCCAACCTAACTTGTAGTTCTGAAAAATGACTTGGCTTTTTAATACCCCAATGTGAGAACTGCATTATATGATTGATTCTCAGCTCTTTTACTTCTTAAATCCCATAAATCTCTCAGCTGAGATCCATTCACTTATTTTTACAGTTACATAATTATTAGGGGTCAGAATATTACACTGACTGGTGCAGAAATGAGAACATGCCAATGTTTTGTTAGTTTGCCTTCTACTAAAAATCATAACATAGATGTAACACACGGCTTATTAGTATCTGGTTATATTAATCGTATCAAGACATATTACCTTTGGATCCTTAATGATGGTGATGGCCACATCTTTTTGCTGCTTACGGTGCCATCCCTGTAACAAAAGTAGAAAAAGAAACTTTATGATTATTACTGTGCTTAACATTATGGGAAAGCAAACACATATAGGGGTTTATTTATCAAGGTCCGAATTTATCTCAATATCGGCTGCTACAAACTCCGATCTAACCCGCTTGGGTTTTTAACGCTTATTTATTATTACGTTTACCCAAAAATTTGATTTGCGGGAAAACCTCTGATTTTCACAATTTTTTTGTGAATTTTCCCCGAAAACTCTGAACACCCAAAAGCTCCAAAAACATTGTGAAATTGCTCGAAACCCCCGACACAACCAAAAATCAATGGGACTGTTCCCATTGACTTTCATACAACCTCAACAGGTTTGAGATATTTTTCATATTCTGGCTTTTTAGCCCTCGGGGTTTAATAAATTCCGAAAAATTCTTGATTTTTTTTAAAAGTCAGTTTTTATAAAAAAAAATCAATAAATTTTTGGATTTCGGGGAATTCCGGGTTTTCGGAGCTTACAGGAACGTTTATTGGCAGGTTCAGAAGCACAAGAAAAACACAGAAGGTACAAAACTCTAGAGGGTACAATCAGCAGAATTAACAGAATCACCCAAAACCATAGCACAAATGACTCCATTTAGAAATAAAATATCTTACGTTATAAATGACACCGTAGTTGTCCTCGCCGATAGGCTCCAGGGCTTGTACATATGTCCTGGGCTTCTAAAAAATAACATTGTATTAAAAACATGATCAATACAAAACTGAATTAATATAAGGCAGTTGGACAAATAAACTTTCCAACATGCGAGAAGCACAGGAGGTGTAGGGGGATCTTTGAATTGGTGTATTGGGGGAAGGCTGTGGGCTGGAATATTAAAGTCAAACCATTAAACTTTTGCATCGTGTGGAGGCTTATTTATTAGAGGTCAGATTTTAGTGGTTTTGGAAAATACAACTAAACTCTCTTTCTTTAAAACCACAATTTTCATTGAATTTATTAAAATAACTAAATAATGAGCTAAAAGATAGGAATACTTTGAAAACCTATAAATATAAATTCCCAGTAAAAACAGTCAAAAACATCTAAAAGGTCCAAAGTGATTAAAAGCTGTCTAATAAGATCAGCGTAGCTTCCACTGACTTCTGTAGCACCTCAACAACTTTTATGTTTTGCATTGAGTTTTTTTGTGGGTTTTACACTTACTAAATCTCAAATTTTATAGCTTTTAAAGGACAAGGAAAGGCAAAAAAATAAAATCCCATTTAATGAAAAGAAACCTTTCTCCAATATACTTTAATTAAAAACTGTGTACCATTTTTATAAGAAACCTGACTGTATACAGTGAAATTCTCCCTTCATTTACTGCTGTGGATAGGAATTTTCAGCAGGGAAACAATCATACATATGAACAGCAGGGGGAGCTCCCGCCTTACTTCAGAGCCATGCAGAACTCAAGCAGCTTTGTTTATGACGATCCCTAAGCAGCCCAGACCACACTGAGCATGTGCAAGGTCAGGGTCAGGCCAAGATGTTTAACAAAGTTACAAGATGACAGCCCCCTGTGGCCAACTTTGAAAGCATAAATCATTTGTTTGATTAGGCTTTGTGGTGCAGTAAGTTCATGCTTATGTTTAGTATACAAAATACAGCATTTCTAGCCTTCTTCTATTTTAGACTTTCCTTGTCCTTTAAGAAATATTGGAAAACCACAAATCTTTTCAGATAAATAGCAATTTGATAAATGGGCCCCATAGTGTTCTAAAATACAGTTCTACAGCTGCTTACCGGGTACTTCTTTTCAAGCGGATGTTGATTCGCCTGGGGAAGACAAAAAAGTTTTTAAGATCAATTATTTTTGGGCAACTGCTAAAATTATAAGTTGAAGCACAAGGAATGGTTCAGTTACTGGGGGGGTATGTCAGTATGTTAGGTAACATATATACACGCATATTATTGCCAGTTTTCAATGGTACATCTTGGTTAAAAGCAAGAACATTTTTTGTTACATGAACTGAACCCTGGAGTGCAGGTGCTTCAATGGACATTGTATTTATTTTTAACTGTATTTTAATGATCAGGGTTTGTGAGAGAGAACATTTTGTTTATACAGAGCGCTTCTCAGTCAATTGGAGGTTATTTTTAAGAAGTAACAATAACCATAGACATGCCTTAATTCAAATTACAAGCAGATACATTATCTTTGAGATAAGAGCAGTTTATGATACAGAAGGTTAAATAAAATAATTCAGCTTAAACTAGTTTAAAGGCTTTAAGGCCTACCTGTTGTTCCAGGGCTTCCACTTGCTCTTCAGAGCTGGTGCATGTATCAGGCTGGCAGGTATTACAGCCTGATTCTTCTGGTATATCCTATTTAGGACAAAAAAAATGTATGTTTAGATAAACTGAACCCTTGATTTTAAAGATGAACTGCAACATTCAAATTTCTATATTTGTGCCCATAAGACCTACCTGTTGTTCCAGGGCTTCCTCTTGCTCTTCAGAGTTGGTGCATGTATCAGGCTGGCAGGTATTAAAGCCTGATTCCTCTGGTATCTCCTATTTAGGACAAAGAAAATATATGTTTAGATAAACTGAACCATTGATTTTAAAGATGAACTGCAACATTCAAATTTCTATATTTGTGCCCATAAGGCCTACCTGTTGTTCCAGGGCTTCCTCTTGCTCTTCAGAGCTGTTGCATTTATCAGGCTGGTAGGTATTACAGCCTGATTCCTCTGGTATCTCCTATTTAGGACAAACAAAATATATGTTTAGATAAACTGAATCCTTGATTTTAAATATGAACTGCAACATTCAAATTTCTATATTTGTGCCCATAAGGCCTACCTGTTGTTCCAGGGCTTCCTTTTGCTCTTCAGAGCTGGTGCATGTATCAGGCTGGTAGGTATTACAGCCTGATTCCTCTGGTATCTCCTATTTAGGACAAAGAAAATATATGTTTAGATAAACTGAATCCTTGATTTTAAATATGAACTGCAACATTCAACTTTCTATATTTGTGCCCATAAGGCCTACCTGTTGTTCCAGGGCTTCCTCTTGCTCTTCAGAGCTGGTGCATGTATCAGGCTGGCAGGTATTACAGCCTGATTCCTCTGGTATCTCCTATTTAGGACAAAGAAAATGTATGTTTAGATAAACTGAACCCATGATTTTAAAGATGAACTGCAACATTCAAATTTCTATATTTGTGCCCATAAGGCCTACCTGTTGTTCCAGGGCTTCCTCTTGCTCTTCAGAGCTGGTGCATGTATCAGGCTGGTAGGTATTACAGCCTGATTCCTCTGGTATCTCCTATTTAGGACAAAGAAAATGTATGTTTAGATAAACTGAACCCTTGATTTTAAAGATGAACTGCAACATTTAAATTGTTATATTTGTGCCTATAAGGCCTACCTGTTGTTCCAGGGCTTCCACTTGCTCTTCAGAGTTGGTGCATGTATCAGGCTGGTAGGTATTACAGCCTGATTCCTCTGGTATCTCCTATTTAGGACAAAGAAAATGTATGTTTAGATAAACTGAACCCATGATTTTAAAGATGAACTGCAACATTCAAATTTCTATATTTGTGCCCATAAGGCCTACCTGTTGTTCCAGGGCTTCCTCTTGCTCTTCAGAGCTGGTGCATGTATCAGGCTGGCAGGTATTACAGCCTGATTCCTCTGGTATCTCCTATTTAGGACAAAGAAAATGTATGTTTAGATAAACTGAACCCTTGATTTTAAAGATGAACTGCAACATTTAAATTGTTATATTTGTGCCTATAAGGCCTACCTGTTGTTCCAGGGCTTCCACTTGCTCTTCAGAGTTGGTGCATGTATCAGGCTGGTAGGTATTACAGCCTGATTCCTCTGGTATCTCCTATTTAGGACAAAGAAAATGTATGTTTAGATAAACTGAACCCATGATTTTAAAGATGAACTGCAACATTAAAATTTCTATATTTGTGCCCATAAGGCCTACCTGTTGTTCCAGGGCTTCCTCTTGCTCTTCAGAGCTGGTGCATGTATCAGGCTGGTAGGTATTACAGCCTGATTCCTCTGGTATATCCTATTTAGGACAAAGAAAATGTATGTTTAGATAAACTGAACCCTTGATTTTAAAGATGAACTGCAACATTTAAATTGTTATATTTGTGCCTATAAGGCCTACCTGTTGTTCCAGGGCTTCCACTTGCTCTTCAGAGTTGGTGCATGTATCAGGCTGGTAGGTATTACAGCCTGATTCCTCTGCTATCTCCTATTTAGGATGAAGAAAATGTATGTTTAGATAAACTGAACCCATGATTTTAAAGATGAACTGCAACATTCAAATTTCTATATTTGTGCCCATAAGTAAGAGAAGAAGGCAGAGCTGTGAACGGGATATATTGCACTGTACCACAATACATAAAAATAAAGTATGTTTGGATTAATTTCTTTGGTGGGGAGTAATATATTTATTGTATCAGTTTAGCCTAATAAAACATATTCTGAAACAAGCCTTGTATAGAAGCAAGTGAGATCATGTCAATGCATTGTGTATGTAATGTATTCCCTGTGTATATTATTTTTAATGTGGGATTTTTATCCTGCAATTCCAGCTTGGTGTGAAAATATCGATTTCACCCGATTAATTAGGTACAAGTCTGCTGCAAGTATTTATGTGCTTTTCTGGACATATAATTAATAAATGAATAAAAAGGTTTAATGAGACCTTTCTGCTTGTACCTCATTGATGTTTTTAAGGCAACCAGGGATGGGACAGGCTTACCAGGGGTGTGCCTAATTGCCAACTGATGTGAATCTAGGTTTAATATTATTTTATTATTTTGACCATATTATTTCATCTTACCTGATAGATCTTAACCTCAGGGGTTTCTGGAGTTTTATCCTTAAAAAAGAAAGGAAAACCATTGTATTATTTCTGTTATAAAGAAGCTAGAATACAATCTTGCATAAAATATAGGGTGATTTTATTTTCCCATACTCTCCCTCTCTTATGCTTACCTGGCAGTTGATCGTGGCCAGCTCCAGTTGTTGTTCTGGTTTTTCCTCCTAAGAGGGATACAATTAGTGATATGTTAAACTTCTTATAATGCTACAGTTCAATATTGAATATTGAATATTTTAGGATTGTTTTATTTGTAAATATTTGACAATTACTTGGCAGATGGTATTGCCATATTCTGCAGGTTGTACCTGGTTAAGAGAGGAAAATAGATCAGAGTCACGCATCTCTGGTAAGTGGGAGGTGGGGGATATATCTATTGTATGTATAAATCCATGTATGGATATAAATCATATTTATATTACAGTTTTTGGGTTAATTGGTTATAGATACTGTTTGCAAATCATCATGTTAAATGGTAAACGTGTATGTTTCCATTAATAGTAAAAAGTTTGCCAAAACAACTGTCTATGTTATTCCCATCACTTTATACCACTTCTTCTACTTTACCAGATTATCCTGGTTAAGAGCAATGTATAAGGGTCTATTATATCAGATCTCTCAGATGGGAATATGGTGATGTTCCAATGGGGAGCACTGAGCTACCAGTTCTCATGTTAAAAATGTGGTTAAAATATTAATAAGTGGGGTAAGCTCAATTTATCTTGGTTTGGTAAAATAGCTACACTGAAAATGACTGCCCTTCCTCGGCTACTTTATTATTTTGAGTCCCTCCAAGTGGCAGTCCCTAGACCAGCACTACAGAGTTTCCACAATCACTGCTATAGATATATCTGGGGAGGGAAAAGACAGCGAATACGTCGACAAGTAAGGACACAAGGAGGGCTAGACATCCCTGACTTTTATACATATTATCTAGCTACTCATGTACGACAGACTTTACAGTGGTCCTCTAAATTAGCTTATACCAAATGGATGGAAATAGAAAAATTGTCTTTAGCTCCTATACATCCGAGTTCACTTGTATGGACCCATGGACATGGGGCACTGGGACAAGTGGCTCCACGTACGATTCAATTTACTCTTAGGGGCAGATTCACTAAGCTCGAGTGAAGGATTCGAATGAAAAATACTTCGAATTTCGAAGTATTTTTTTGGTACTTCGACCATCGAATTGGTTAAATTCGTTCAAATTCGAACGAAATCGAACGAATCGAACGAAAAATCGTTCGACTATTCGACCATTCGATAGTCGAAGTACTTGCCCTTTAAAAAAAACTTCGACCCCCTACTTCGGCAGGTAAAACCTACCGAAGTCAATGTTAGCCTATGGGGAAGGTCCCCATAGGCTTGCTAACCTTTTTTTTGATCGAAGGATTTTCGTTCGATCGTTGGATTCAAATCCTTCGAATCGTTCGATTCGAAGGATTTAATCGTTCGATCGAACGAAAAATCCTTCGATCGATCGATCGAAGGATTAGCGCTAAATCCTTCGACTTCGATATTCGAAGTCGAAGGATTTCAATTCGAGGGTCGAATTTCGAAGTATTTTTTACTTCGAAATTCGACCCTTAGTGAATCTGCCCCTAAATGTCTGGTCCAAATGTAAGGTTCGATTGTGCCCCAAAGATAGACCTGCCCCCCTTACTCCTTTCCTTTATAATGAGGCATTCCCCTTGGGACAGGAAGCGCACTTTATTCATATATGGAAGGACACATCAGCTTTTCAGATAGTACATTTGTTCAATCTGCGAACGAAAACTTTTCTGGACAAACAACAACTGATAGAAGGTTATAATTTAGTAGGTTTTAAAGACTGCATATATTTTCAGTTGAGACATTATGTTCAGTCGCTTTGTACTTCTATGAGACTGCCAGAATTGACTATTTTTGAAAAAATTGGGTGTTAAAATTGGAGAGAGAGTGGGCCATATATCTCAATTGTATAAAATCTTGAATTCTTGTCCCATAGAAGAACGCCCTCATCCTTACATGCAGAAATGGGAAAAAGATTTAAACATGAACATATCTATAGAACAATGGAACCGTATATGGACAAATGCTGCGAAGTCTTCCATGTGTATCCCCATAAAAGGGAATATTTATAAAGTAATGTTTGGTTGGTATCATACCCCAGCACTCCTGAAAAAGATCTTTCCAGAAACATCGCCCAATTGTTGGAGATGTGGGGAGACCCCAGCAGATCTTGTCCATATATTCTGGTCCTGTCCTAAGATATCCCCACTATGGTCCATAGTCAAGACAATTGTACAGAAGGCTACATGTCTGGACCTTCCAAATGATCCCTTAACTCATTTACTAGGTCATCCAGTTTGAGGGGTCGGGAAGAGGATACAGAAAATTCTGAACTGCATATTGACAGCAACCCATTGCTCTATAGCCGCAAAATGGAAAGATCCTTCCCCCCCATCCTTGTGGGAATTAATTAATAGGATAGAACAGTGATCCCCAACCAGTAGCTCGTGAGCAACATGTTGCTCTCCAACCCCTTGGATGTTGCTCCCAGTGGCCTCAAAACAGGAGCTTATTTTTGAATTCCAGGCTTGGAGTCAAGTTTTGGCTGCATATATACCAGGTGCACTGCCAAACAGAACCTTGATTTAGGATGACTATCCACATAGGAGCCACCAAATGACCAATCACAGCACTTATTTGGCACCCCAAGAACATTTTTCATGCTAGTGTTGCTCCACAACTCCTTTTACTTCTGAATGTTGCTCCTGGGTTCCAAAAGTTGGGGATCCCTGGGATAGAACATGTTAGGAGAATGGAATATCTAACAGCCTTGGCCCATGATATGTTGTTGGAGTCTGAGGAAGATTGGTTTCTGTGGAACGGCTACTATCGGGAGCTGCAGGACCCTCAATGATACCATATGATAAGTTGTAGCGGAGTTGAGCTGGGACGTATACCTACATAATATGTGGGAAATGGGATTTCCTTGGATCCCCCCCCCCCCTTAGAGACTTTCTAGATACGAATAGGCTGTATGCTGTTTGGATCAATGTATTGAAATGACTGTTATCACTAGACAATGCTGTTATATGGATTGATCTTCTTTTGTACACCTTGGAACCCATGTCATACATTTGATATTGTGTTGGATTGGAAATGTACCACTTACTTTTTCATGTAATTACAAATAAAAAACAGTTTAAAAAAAAAATGTGGTTAAAAACTTGTGGTGCTGGGCCCCCTAGAAAAGGCTTAAAACTAGGCTGGTAGGGGATTATTATTTTGATAATAATGCAAAGGCCAAGTGGTTTATCCCTTTGAAAGGAGAGAATGAGATTTTATCATCAAGAAAGAAAAGTGTTTTAATAAAGCTCATGCTGTTATGAAATGTGTCATCTATGTAAATAAAGAAGGTCCCATGGTAATCAAGTCATGGACAAATGATTATTTTCTACATGGTAAATTGTGGGGGAATGTGAATCATTTTATTTTGAATTTGTATGAATTGAATATGTCTGTGACACAGTTTCATCAAGGTATAAATCTATAGGCAAAAAAATAAACTGGAGTTGATAGCACAAATAGTAAGGAAAATAGGGTCACTTATATTTATGTCGCCAATTCTTCATCACTTACCACGACAGATTCTTTGATGGTATTAACTGTTTTTTTCTAATGAAGAGAGAGAAAAAACAAAATAAATAAATAGGAAAACTTTAATTATATAAATTATATAAATACAACTTCTCTAAGTTAATAGAAACATAAATATGTAGATAGCAGTTTGATTTTAAAAAATCACATACAGTAGAACCCCCATTTTACATCCCCTGATTTTAAGTTTTCCCTAATTTAACTTTGTTGTTTTATGGTGACATCTATATATTATGCATAATACATTTCGATGATATTACATTTTCCTGGATTTTATATAATTTTTTTCTGGTCCCCTGAAATATTTAAAATGGGGGTTCTACTGTAGTTAAAATTTTCAGGTTAAATTTTTAGTTTGGTCAGTAATCTGCATGGAATGATTTGGTTTTAATTAGTGATATGCAAATTAATTCGCCAGCCATGGATTCACTGCAAATTTCCAAATTTCGCCATGTGTAAATTCTTTCAGGAAAATTCACAGTCAAAAAACGGCCATTCACAGTCATGCATACAGATTCTTTGTTGGAATTATCTGTTTTTTTTCTAATGAAGAAAGGAAAAAAGTTTTATCACAAAAAAGTTGCCATAACAAAAAACATCATAGACTTTAATGCATTAGGACAAAAAAGTCGCCATAAGAAAAAATGCCCATTGACTTTAATGTATTAGCAGAAAAAAGTCACCATAAAAAAATGTCCATTGACTTTAATGCATTAGGACAAAAAAGTCGCCATAAGAAAAAATGCCCATTGGCTTTATTGCATTAGGTGTAGTGGCAGGGTTTGTGCCAATGCCACACAGAAAAGTATATACAGTACTACTCAAAAATAACTAACGAATCAAAAAAGTTTAAAAACAAATATTAAATAAATATAAGAGGATGTACACAAGAAAAAACACCCATTGACTTTAATGCATTAGGACAAAAGTCGCCATAAGAAAAAAAATGCCCATTGACTTTAATGCATATGGGGAAATAAAGTCTACATAAGAAAAAAACGCCCATTGATTTTAATGCATTAGGGCAAAAAAGTCGCCATAAGAAAAAAACGCCCATTGAGTTTAATGCATCATGGGAAATAAAGTCGACATAAGAAAAAAACGCCCATTAACTTTAATGCATTAGGACAAAAAAGTCACCATAAGAAAAAACGCCCATTGACTTTATTGCATTAGGACAAAAAAGTCGCCATAAGAAAAAAATGCCCATTGAGTTTAATGCATCAGGGGAAATAAAGTCGACATAAGAAAAAAAACGCCCATTGACTTTAATGCATATGGGGAAATAAAGTCTACATAAGAAAAAAAAACCCATTGACTTTAATGCATTAGGGCAAAAAAGTCGCCATAAGAAAAAACGCCATTGGTTTTAATGCATCAGGGCACAAAAGTCGCCATAAGAAAAAACATCCATTGACTTTAATGCATTAGGACAAAAAAGTCACCATAAGAAAAAACGCCCATTGAGTTTAATGCATCAGGGGAAATAAAGTCGACATAAGAAAAAAAACGCCCATTGACTTTAATGCATATGGGGAAATAAAGTCTACATAAGAAAAAAACGCCCATTGACTTTAATGCATTAGGGCAAAAAAGTCGCCATAAGAAAAAACGCCATTGGTTTTAATGCATCAGGGCACAAAAGTCGACATAAGAAAAAACGTCCATTGACTTTAATGCATTAGGACAAAAAAGTCGCCATAAGAAAAAACGCCCATTGAGTTTAATGCATCAGGGGAAATAAAGTCGACATAAGAAAAAAAACTCCCATTGACTTTAATGCATATGGCGAAATAAAGTCGACATAAGAAAAAAACGCCCATTGACTTTAATGCATATGGGGAAATAAAGTCGACATAAGAAAAAAACGCCCATTGACTTTAATGCATTAGGGCAAAAAAGTCGCCATAAGAAAAAACGCCATTGGTTTTAATGCATCAGGGCACAAAAGTCGACATAAGAAAAAACGTCCATTGACTTTAATGCATTAGGACAAAAAAGTCGCCATAAGAAAAAACGTCCATTGACTAATGCATTGGGGCAAAAAAGTCGCCTTAAGAAAAAACGCCCATTGACATGCCCATTGACTTTAATGCATTAGGACAAAAAAAGTCACCATAAGAAAAAACGTTCATTGACTTTAATGCATTAGGGAAAAAAGTTGCCATAAGAAAAAACGCCCATTGACCTTAATGCATTAGGGCAAAAAAGTTGCCATAAGAAAAAAACCGCCCATTGACTTTAATGCATTAGGACAAAAAAGTCACCATAAGAAAAAAACGCCCATTGACTTTAATGCATTAGGGCAAAAAAGTCGCCATATGAAAAAATGCCTATTGACTTGAATGCATAAGGACAAAAAAGTCGCCATAAGAAAAAAACACCCATTGACTTTAATGCACTAGGGCAAAAAAGTCGCCATAAGAAAAAAAAACAACCCATTGACTTTAATGCATTAGGGCAAAAAAGTCGCCATAAGAAAAAATGCCTATTGACTTGAATGCATTAGGACAAGAAAAAGTCGCCATAAGAAAACACACATGCTGACAGGCCTGAATAGAAATTTGTAGCATTTGTGTTTTTAGATGGGGGTCCCCTATTTGAAAGCTGGAAAGAGTCAAAGGAAGAAGGAGTACAATTAAAAAAAAACTATAAAAAATAAATAACGATGGCCAATTGAAAAGTTGCTTAGAATTGGCTACTCTATAAAGTTAACTTAACGATGAACCACCCCATTAAGGGTAAATACTCCCACACTCACAGGATGACTTGCTGTGCATTGTACTTCTAGGCAGCAACTCACTTATTAACCAATCTCATGTTTCCCAATGGGCCTGTACACACAGCAATAGAGATATATGAAAAGCAACAAAGACTGCTCTTGCTGCAGCCAAAAAGTCATACAATAGCTTATTGGCTGTACAGAGAATGTGGATTGAGAGAGAATTAGAGAATTTTACATAGACAGGGGACCAGCGATAAACTCCAAAATACGGGTTTTATTCATTAGTACAGGTATGTGATCTGTTATCCAGAAAGCTCCAAATTATGGGAAGGAACACAACTGCAGCAGAGAATATGGATGGAGAGAGAATGAGAGTGTTTTACATAGACAGGGGACCAGCAATAAACTGTAAAATGTGGGTTTTACTCATTAGTACAGGTATGGGATCTGTTATCCAGAAAGCTCCAAATTATGGGAAAGAACACTGCAGTAGTGGAGAATGTGGATCCAAAGAGAATGAGAGTCTTTTACACAGACAGGGGACCAGCAATACATGTAAAATGTGGGTTTTACTCATTAGTACAGGTATGGGACCTGTTATCCAGAAAGCTACAAATTATGGGAAGGAACACAACTGCAGCAGAGAATGTGGATGGAGAGAGAATGAGAGTGTTTTACACAAACAAGGGACCAGTAATAAACTGTAAAATTGGGTTTTACTCAATAGTTCATGCACGGGATCTGTTATCCAGAAAGCTCCAAATTATGGGAAGGAAAACAACAAATGCAGAGAATGTGATTGGAGAGAGAATGAGAGTGTTTTACATAGACAGGGAACCAGTGATAAACTGTAAAATGTGGGTTTTACTCATTAGTACAGGAATGGATCTGTTATCCAGAAAGCTCCAACTTATGGGAAAGAACACAGCAGTAGTGGAGAGTGTTGATGGAAAGAGAATGAATGTGTTTTACATAGACAGGGGACCATTGATAAAGTGCAAAATGTGGGTTTTACTCATTAGTACAGGAATGGATCTGTTATTCAGAAAGCTCCAACTTATTGGAAAGTACAACGCAGCAGCAACAGAGAATATGGACGGAGAGAGAATGAGAACAATTTATATAGACAAGGAACCAGCAAAAAAACTGATAAATGTGGGTTTTACGCATTAGTACAGGTATGGGATCTGTTATCCAGAAAGCTCCAAATTATGGGCAAGAACACTGCAGTAGTGGAGAATGTGGATGGAAAGACAATGAGAGTCTTTTACATAGACAGGGGACCAGCAATACATGTAAAAATTAGGTTTAACTCATTACTACAGGTATGGGACCTGTTATCCAGAAAGCTCCAAATTATGGGAAAGAACATAGCATCAGCAAAGAAAGTGGATGGAGAGAGAATGAGAGTGTTTTACATAGACAGGGGACCCGAGATAAACTGGTATATGTTGCTTTAACTCATTAGTACAGGTATGGGATCTGTTATCCAGAATGATACAAAGTATGGGAAGGAACACAGCACTAGCAGATAATGTGAATGGAAAGAGAATGATAGTGTTTTACACAGAGAGGGGACCAGCAGTAAACTGTAAAATGTGGGTTTTACTCATTAGTACAGGTATGGGATCTGTTATCCAGAAAGCTCCAAATTATGGGAAGAAAAACAACAGATGCAGAGAATGTGATTGGAGAGAGAATGAGAGGGTTTTACACAGACAGGATTAACAGTAAAATTTGGATTTTACCTGTTAGTACAGGTATGGGATCTCTTATCCAGAAAGCTCCAAATTATGGAAAGGAACACAGCAGCAGCAGAGAATGTGGATGGAGAGAGAACAAGAGTATTTTACACAGAGAGGGGATCAGCGATAAACTGTAAAATGTTGGTTTTACTCATTAGTACAGGTATGGGATCTGTTATCCAGAAAGTTCCAAATTATAGGAAGGAACACAACTGCAGCAGAGAATGTGGATGGAGAGAGAATGAGAGTGTTTTACATAAACAGGGGACCAGCGATAAACTACAAAATGTGGGTTTTATTCATTAGTACAGGTATGGGATCTGTTATCCAGAATGCTCCAAATTATGGGAAAAAACACAGCAGTAGTGGAGAATGTGAATGGAGAGAGAATGAGAGTATTTTACATAGACAGAGGACCATTGATTAAGTGTAAAATGTGGGTTTTACTCATTAGTACAGGTACGGGACCTGTTATCCAGAAAGCTCAAAATTATTGGAAGGGACACTGCAGCAGCAGAGAATGTGGATGGAGAGAGAATGAGAGTGTTTTATATAGACAGGAGACCAGCGATAAACTACAAAATGTGGGTTTTATCCATTAGTACAGGTATGGGATCTGTTTTCCAGAAAGCTCCAAATTGTGGAAAGGAACACAGCAGCAGCAGAGAATATGGATGGAGAGAGAATGAGAGGGTTTTACACAGAGAGGGGACCAGCGATAAACTGTAAAATGTGGGTTTTACACATTTTTACAGGTATGGGATCTGTTATCCAGAAAGCTTCAAATTGTGGAAAGGAACACAGCAGCAGCAGAGAATATGGATGGAGAGAGAATGAGAGGGTTTTACACAGAGAGGGGACCAGCGATAAACTGTAAAATGTGGATTTTACACATTTTTACAGGTATGGGATCTGTTATCCAGAAAGCTTCAAAAAATGGGAAAGAACACAGCAGCAGCAGAGAATGTGGATGGAGAGAGAATGAAAGTGTTCTACATAGACAGGGGACCAGTGATAAACTGTAAAAGTCGGGTTTTACTCATTAGTGCAGGTATGGGACCTGTTATCCAGAAAGCTGTAACTTAATGGAAGTAACACAGCAGCAGAGAATGTGTTTGGAGAGAGAATGAGAGTGTTTTACATAGACAGGAGACCAGTGATAAACTGAAAAATGTGGGTTTTACTCATTAGTATAGGTGTGGGATCTGTTATCCAGAAAGCTCCAAATTATAGAAAGGAACACAGCATTAGCAAAGAGTGTGGATGGAGAGAGAATGAGTGTTTTAAACAGACAGGGGACCAGCGATAAACTACAAAATATTGGTTGTATTCATTAATATAGTTATGGGACCTGTTATCCATAAAGCTCCAAATTATGGGAAAGAACACAGCAGTAGTGAAGAATGTGGATGGAGAGAGAATGAGAGTCTTTTACATAGACAGAGGACCATGGATAAAGTGTAAAATATGGCTTTTACTCATTAGTACAGGTATGGGACCTGTTATCCAGAAAGCTCCAAATTATGGGAAGGAACACAGCAGCAGCAGAGAATGTGATTGGAGAGAAAATGAGAGTGTTTTACATAGACAGGGAACCAGCGATAAACTGTAAAATGTGGGTTTTACTCATTAGTACAGGCATGGGATCTGTTATCCAGAAAGCTCCAACTTATGGGAAAGTACACTGCAGCTGCAACAGAGAATGTGGATGGAGAGAGAATGAGAGCGTTTTACATAGACAGGGAACCAGCAAAAAAACTGTTAAATGTGGGTTTTACTCATTAGAACAGGTTTGGGATCTGTTATCCAGAAAGTTAAAAAATAATGGGAAGGAACACAGCAGCAGCAAAGAATGTAGATGGAGAGAGAATGTGAGTATTTTACATAGACAGGGGACCAGCAAAAAACTGTAAAATGTAGGTTTTTCTCATTAGTACAGGTATGGGATCTGTTATCCAGAAAGCTCCAAATTATAGAAAGGAACACAGCAGCAGCAAAGAATGTGGATGGAGAGAGAATGAGAGTGTTTTACACAGACAGGGGACCAGTAACACATGTAAAATGTGGAATTTACTCATTAGTACAAGTATGGGATCTGTTATCCAGAATGCTCCAAATTATGGGAAAGAACATAGCAGCAGCAAAGAATGTGAATGGAGAGAGAATGAGAGTGTTTTACACAGACAGGGGACCAGTAACACATGTAAAATGTGGAATTTACTCATTAGTACAGGTATGGGATCTGTGATCCAGAAAGCTCCAAATTATGGGAAAGAACACAGCAGCAGCAGAGAATGTGGATGGAGAGAGAATGAGAGTGTTTTACATAAACAGGGGACCAGCATTTTACAAAAAAAATCACACATTTTTCTTGATTTTTGCATTCAGAGTTTAGTAAATAACCCCCCTTAATGTCTTTCCCCCACCAAAGAAATGAATCCACACATACTTTATTCTTATGTATTGTGTTACAGTGCAATATATACTTTTAGCTTTACAATATTGGTTTTTGACCTTTTTTCTGTTGTAACCAGGAGGAAGAACAACTAGAACATTGGGGTATAAAAACCTGTCATTTTTCAGAATTAGGTTGGGGTGAAATTGTCATTTTATCCATTGTATTAACTTAACTTTTTTTGTTTGAAACTAGAAGCAAAAAGAAATCCTCAAGAAAACACGCATCTTTGAGAACATAT
The DNA here is from genome assembly GCF_017654675.1 of Xenopus laevis. Taxonomy (NCBI): domain Eukaryota; kingdom Metazoa; phylum Chordata; class Amphibia; order Anura; family Pipidae; genus Xenopus; species Xenopus laevis. The sequence goes on along the minus strand of NC_054374.1, from coordinate 124,468,469 downwards.
CTGACCACAAAAATATCATCAGCACTTACGGGGCATATTATAATCATGCCTCTGCAAAAATGCCCCATTATGAAGGATTATGGGTAAGGAGTTGTTTATTCAGGTTAGACATTCATGCACCAACATGTCAATTAACATCTTTAATACAAGTGAGAATTTTGGATGCAAATATGACTTAGTTTTGTAAGAAAGAGTCTGGTGCATGTGGATCACTTTGTTCTTAGTGGTACCAGATATTGCATTTACATCCAGAATGCTTGTGTATCTCTGACTTATATCCTCACAGTTTTTCCCCAGACTTTCCAATATAATTGTAGGTCACACAAATCTATGTGTTAAACATTCTTTGTTTGTGTTTTAGGTTTCAACTGAGCTTTACACCGGAACATCACTGAAAGAGCTCATCAACAGTCAGAAGCAGAAATCCTTGCCAGAGAATACCATAGCTTACATCTGCAAGGAGGTGTTACAGGTATGTCTCATGTAAACCTCCTCAGTACTAGATAAATCAAATTAATTAAACAGCATGTCAAATATTTAGATTTTCACTTTTGCTTTATTTGTTTTGCAGGGCCTGAGTCATCTAGATAAAAACAAGGTCATTCATCACGACCTGAGGCCTGGTAACATCATGGTGGCATCATCTGGAGATGTAAAGATCAGTAAGTGAGACTTAGTATAAATGGATATTTTTATTTCTTCATTGTGTTTATTGGTGGGTTCCATTTATAAATAAACATTACAATTTCTGCTTTTATCCTACAATTTTAGTTGACTTCACCTCTGCCACCATGGGACTGAGGAACCTGGAGCAATTCCATACATGGCTCCAGAAGTAATGGCCAATATTGGCAATAACACGTTGACTATACCACCAAGGTACTGTGATGTCTTCTCTTTTGCTTTGTATTACCTTTATATATAATATATGTAGCTCACACAAGGTGAACTGCGGTGCTTTTTCACTCACTCACGTCACATACCCCTCTCATAACAGCAAATCTAAAGCTGGAAAGTAGTTTCTGTGATATGAGAGGGGGAATCTGAAGAGAAGGAGAGTGCAGGGCACAGGAATATTAAAAACTAAATACATTGTGGCCTTTATGGGGTTTTCTAACTCTGTGGGACACACTCAGCCTGGGGTGTTTGGGTCATTCTTTAGAGACGACAGTCACATCACTTCACTCCTTGAAATGTTTAGTACAAAGTGTGAGGATTTGTACTTTACAGTGAAGTCTCAATTTTACATCATCTGATTCTGCATTTGACCACTTTTTTGTGGTTCCAACAATATATAATGCGTAATGGATTTTACACATTTTTTTCTGGTCCCCTATGACACATAAATTGAGGGTTCTACTATATTTTCTTACTGTGCAAAATAGATAGCTAAAGTATCTGGATGATCTACAATTGGGTTTTGTTCATGTGTTCTGTGCATACTCTTTTCTAGTAGTTGCTTTTCCCCCTATATTTTTATGTGTAGGTTGATGTATGGTCACTGGGGATATCAGCGCTGGAAATGGCAGAAGGATATCATTGTAAGTAAAACCCAGTGTGTGTGTGTGTGTGTGTGTGTGTACTATAGTGTATAAAGAACTGTTTGTACAAAGGTTAGAGGCATTTATGTGTCATGCTGTAACATAATATTATTAAATATTAAAAGCTATGGGGCTGGTTTTTCAAAAATTTTAATTTGCCAGTTTCTGATCCTGGTATTATTCAATCGAGAAACAAAAATACAATTTAGTTCATTTGAGTTTTTTCAATATTTGTTGTCACAATGTTTAACAAAAGGACTATCAGTAAAATAGAGGCTTATGGGGGATACAGGGAAAATGGCTGTGCTGATTCTACTCACAGTCTTTTATATACGTGAGCTCTGCTAATATAGTTATTATATAACATGAACAATTATCATGTAACATGTTTCTTCTTTTTTTCCAGGAGTGACAAATTCTATTTCTTTATTTCTGAATGCCCCCAGAAAAACCCAGCTAGGAGGCCCTCTGCAGAACAGTTACTATCACTCCCCTTCATTGGCAATATCTGAAATGAAAGGGGTGTGAAAAAGTCCATCAAAAGGCACCTGCAAAAATGTAAGGGAACTGCTCATTCTCATTATAATTCACTTGATGTATAGACTATACCCATCTACTGCTCTTATTCATATACTATTCTCTGACTTTCCTACATATACTATAATTCTCTAACTAAAGCCACCAATAATAAAGGCTGAGATTGTATAAGGGCTGAGGTCACTGAACTAGGCCAAATCTATGAGAGAGACAAACATGATGACATGGAAGAAAATGTTATTATTAAATAGTTGTAATTAACCTTTAAATCAATAGCAAAGGGAATTGGATGTATACATGCAGCAAATATTATATAAAAGAACTGAAGTATTGTACAAACAACTTCTCCATGACTAACACGGATCAATCTTTCCTTAAGAATGAAGAACTGAAGAAATAGCAGCCATCGGGGGAGGGACGGGGGCACAACTGCAGTGCCCTAATATCATCTTTGGGCCCCACAGAAAAACTTGGTCCCGATGGTGGCTTTAGATGATTGACAACATCAGCTTACAATAAACATCTAAAAATGACATTAACCTATAGAGTATTTTTTTTAATAGTGGGACATCCCTATTAACCTCCAAGCCCACTGTTGGCTCATATCCATCTTCCTTTTAATATTAGTACTAATGACTTTGACACAATCCCATAAACAGTCTTACTGTGTTGGTTTTCCATCCTAGTCCTTCTGATAATTCCTTGGTTCTCTTAGTGGTTTCCATCAATATATTTTCTAGCAGCAAGTAAAATAGTCACTAATACCCTTATTAATGCTGCACGTACTGGAGCAGTGTGCCAGGTTAAATGTCTGCAATATTGTATTCATTCTAGAGCTATAAAAGAGGTATTCTTCCAACATAGATCTTGTATTGTTTAACTGCTAGTTTATCCAGAAAAGGGTAAAGGAAAAAAAACTGAAGCCTCTTCAATTTGCTTCTGAGAACGAAAAAATTCCTTGACTCCATGATGGAAATTGGATCAGTCCCTGGATCAACTTTGTACTAAGAGTTAATTTTAGTAACTTATTTTCTCACTTTCTAAAAAGCCACTCAACCCTTCTTGACCCTTATCTGCAAGTAGAACTGATTCAGGTGAGAAATCCACAGCTCTCTGTGTAAAAAAATAAATTACAGCTTAAGATAAAACCTTTCTTATTTACATAGATGACCACATTATCACTGTCTCTTATAGGGACTTGCCTCTTTTTGTACTCTGGGAGGTTGCAATCTTTGAAATGGGTTCTTTAGTGATGTAGGGACCCATAGGGTTAATGGTCCCTATGGCTTCATTCACTACCAGTGCCTCATTTCCTTGTTGCTGGGTTAAACCCCATGTAACCATTTCTACTTATTTTGCATTCCCAGTTTATTGGCCCATAGGTTTATGACCATATCCTGCCTCACTGTAACATAGGGCTTTGCAAGGGGTGCTCCATCCTCTTTGGTCTGCAGTAGTTGATCTGGGTGGATGTTCCTTTAAGTCTGGAGACAACAAGGCCCCAGAAGTGTTAGGCCCTAAAGGGACAACTCCTTTAAATAAGTCGGGGTACAGGGAATGTGCTTGGACCCTAAAGGATGGCAGTTGGAGCCCTGTTATAAGTACTGCATCATGGCTGAATAAAGGTGGCCATACAATACATGCACAGACTTCTACAAAGATTGTGTATGTGTGATGGTGGCCAATCCTGCCCTGTATTGACTATGGGTATACTATGAATATAATATGGACAGGTGGCACCCCTTCTTCTATACTCTTTCCCCATGGGTCCAATAGGCCAGAGAGTGTACCAGGTCATATATGGCATGTAGACAAAAGAAAGGCAGAAAGGCTGACCTGGTTTGTATGCAGGATCAAAAGAAACATTTTAGGTATCAGCAGCACGTGCTGGTGATAAGCATGGGAAACTTAATTCAACAATCCTGTGGTTCATTATTGTGTCTTGATGTGGCAGAAAGAGTATTGTATTGCAGGTCTAAGGGGGTCTTTAACTTTGTGCAACATGCAGTGGCATGAGACCACTATTGGAGCCATATGGGTTAAAGGGGTTGACCACCTTTAAATGAACCATTATTATGATGTAGAGAGCGATATTCTGAGACCATTTGTAATTGGATTTTTTTTTATTATTTGTGGTTTTTGAGTTATTTATCTTTTTATTCTACAGCTCCCCAGTTTGCAATTTCAGCAATCTGGTTGCCAGAATCTAGCAACCATCAACTGATTTGAACGAGAGACTGGAATATAAATAGGACAGGCCTCAATAGAAAGACGAGTTATAAAAAGTAGCAATAGCAATACATTTGTAGCCTTATAGAGCATTTGTTTTTTGAAAGCTGAAAAGAGTCAGAAGAAGAAGGCAAATCATTAAAAAACTATAAAAATGCAGACAATGAAGTCCAATTGAAAAGTTGATAGAATTCATTCTATTGAATATCAAAGGTTAACTTAAAGGGGAACTATCGTGCAAATGAAAATTTAATATAAGCTTCATTGTACTGAAATAATGAACTTTCTAAATACAAACAATTAAAATTCTGAATGGTTTTGAATATAATAAGGTGTATGTTCACTACCACTATATATGAATAGGAAAGGACAAAATAGAAAGATGAGTATTAAAAAGTAGCAATAACAATAAATGTGTAGCCTTAAACATTTTATCCAGATCTTATCTGTATCAGAATTAGGGCTACATTAAAAATGGGCATAAGGACAGAGCCAAGTAGAGGTCTGCTAAAGCTCCTGTAAAAACAAAATCCATCACTGTATTTGTGGGATCACAATACTATCAAATCAGGAACAAAACATCATCTCTGTAGGTTAATACACTAAAACTAGATTAATTATCAACAAATTAAAGTGGACCTGTCACCCAGACATAAAAAGTTATATAATAAAAGTCCTTTTCAAAATAAACATGAAATACAAATTCTTTTTTTTTATTAAAGCGTTCATAGCTTTTGTAATTTAATTTAAAAATCTCAGCTGTCAATCAAATATTGCCTGCCCCTTTAAGAAAATAAACTAATCAATTTTCCATAAAGTTATAATACAGAAAAAAAAGTTCAACTTTACCTTTATCTGGATGATTTAAAATCATTATTTTATAGCTATATGCAATAAAAATAACATTTTTGCTGTAAAACTACATAAACTATGATGAGTATATTACATTTTAGTCTATTGTACAAAAAGGCATTTTGCCATCTAGTGGGCATGATACATTATTACATGCTGTCAAATTTGCACAAATATTTTAAAAACAAATCTATTACCAAACTCTGTTTCCGATATCAGCTTTGAAGTATTCATTAGCCGGCTTTTTAATTAGATCTTCTGTGGAATAATTCAAATACAATGGTTAAGCACATCCTGCATGCCAGAACTCATTAAATTGCATTTATTAACATGTAAACTTGGTCCTAAATACAGTGGATAAATTCATCAGAGGCAGAAAAGCAAGAACCTTATACTGTAGGGATGAATAAACAAGGCCGTGCTGCAGTTATTGATTGGTTTGCCTGGACTGCTATAGTAATAAGATTAATGAAAACAATTACAAAATACGAAGTTGTTGAATCTGTTAACAAGAAATGACAGATCTGGGTTAATAGATTTGTCAAGTTAAATGTGAGATGTAATGTACTTAGAAGGGATGAAATTAGAGTTAGAGCCCAATTGCAGTATACAATAAAGTTTGGGTCCAATGCTTCCTATTAGATGTAGCTAAATAAAGCATTATTCACTAATAAAAGAGAGATGCCAGTTCATACACACATGCAATTTAGTGTTTGACATTAGTGATGGTGAATTTATTCGCCAGGCCCAAATTCGCGGTGAATTTGCGTGATTCGCAGCTGGCGAAAAAATTCGCGAAACGCCCGCAAAAATTCACTAGCAAAAATTCGCCAAAAAGCGGATGCCGGCGTCAAAAACGGACACTGGCGTCAAAAACGAGACGCCGGTGCAGTTTCGCGAATTTCGCTGGAAATTCGCAAATTTTTCGCCATTTCGTGGGAAAGTCGCTAATTTTTCGGCGAAGTGAAACGCCACAAATTTACCCATCACTATTAGACATTTAAAGCCAAGTACTACATAAAACTCGTGATGCACTCTTAACTCGGCTCAACTCAAAGATATAGATTAGGATAAATCTTAATTTGCTGCATCCCTTTATAAAACAGCTTTCAGTTCTTTCAAAGAATATACTGACAAAATCAGACAGCAACTTTCGATTTTATTATAAATATGGTGAAACTGAGGTGTGGAGAAACGTATAATGCTTTTTAAAACAAATTCAAATGTGCCATAGACTATAGAATTGCAAGTATTTACGGTATAAGAAGTGAGGAATCATAATAAAAAAAGCCAGATGTGTTCCGAGCCTGTCATGTCAGCAATCTTAGCACAAACATATACTCTAATGAGCAACTTAGAAGTAGAGACACATTTGTGACACTTTTTTATCAATGGTAAAATTGTAAAAAGAAAAATAGCATAATAGAAAGCTTAAATCTATCATATCTAAAATACACAAGCAAATACAAAGATATGGAAACCAAAAGAACATCCGTAAAGTATATATTTAATGCTCAGCTATGAGAGCAGTGGCTTTGACATTTATTTGTTAATGAAATTTGCTATTTTTTCCCTGTCATGTTCTTTTAATTGTGGTACTATTGTGGTCGGAAATAATCAAAACACACCGGCTACGTATAAGCAAAGGTTTTTATTACATACATAGAATGAAAAAGATATACATTGCCGAGTGAGTAAATTGACCAAGCCCTCCCTCTCTGCAACCAAGACTGGGAGATCCCAAACAGTCCACAGATTGAAGTTCTCAAAAGGTGCACGGAGGTCCTGTGGCTGCACGCGTTAACCCCCAAAGGCTAGATCTCAGCTGACAGGATGCAGACCCCCAGTTTATATATGCTCAAATACAGTAAGCTCAATAACTCATAATAAGCTCATTTAGTGATTTAGTCAATAACTCATTTAATGATTCAGTTAATGACAGATTTTGCTTCCCATGTGCTCATCAAATCTCTGCTTTTTCCCTGCTCTCATCAACCCATTTATCTCCTTCTGATACCAAGTGTCCAACCCCTTGTTGCTAAAAAAATTTTTCATTTGTGATTTGTATTTTATTAAGAGTTTTTGGCTGAAGCTTGCTTGTTAAGCAAAAAAATTTTAAAAAAAGACTGAAATGTATCACAGCTTTAAAAAACCATAGTCAGGGCCACTCTTGCACTGAGGCAAGGTGAGAACCTTGCCTCAGGAGGCAGTAAGCAACAGTTACTCTTGTAACTTTAATAGGAAATAGTTATTAAAAAATTGGACTATTCAGATATAATGGAGTTTATGGGAGATGGCCTTTCCATAATTCAGAGCTCTCTGAATAATGGGTTTCCGGATAATGGATCCCATACCTGTACTTTTACTTAAGGGTAACTAAGACACAATTCTGTAAATACATGATGGTGGGAATACAATCTTATCAGTTCTTTTTTTAATGTTTAAATGTTTTTGGTAACCTTAAGGAATAGAGATCCAAATTGCAGAAAGACACCAAGGAATTATACCAGAGGTGTAGGAATGCTATTTGAGTGGGTGCTGGGTAACCACTACAGTAATTGGTGATATCCATCCTTTTTAACTGATACATAAGAAAGTTTATAAGAGAAAACCATTATAATCAGAGAATAAAAACAACATTTAATAATTGGAGAACTTTGTTCAGATTTAGCCAGATCATTAGTTTAGATTTTTCTCAGGGGCGTAACTACCGGGGGAGCAGGGGGTGCAAATGGGCCAGGGACCGCACCCCCGCAGGGCCCCCCCGGAAGATCGTGCGCGCACCAGGGCCCGTCCCCACCAAGTTACGTTACTGATTTTTCTTATACTATATCATCTACCTCAGTCATGTTCAGGGCCGGAACTAGGGGTAGGCATAGTAGGCACGTGCCTAGGGCGCAAAGCTGGGAGGGCGCCAGGCACGTACCTCCTCTGTCGCCTACCCCAAGTCCGGTTCCCTTCTCTGGCCGACTCTACGTACTGTTTGCGCTTTATGCGCTTCTGCGCAAACTCGCGCGTGCGCACGCGAGCGCAAATTCCCGCATGCGCACGCAAGCGCAAATTCGCGCATGCACACACACTAAATAGGCGCTGCGACTGCCGGGCCTGCCTAGGGCGCCTGCCCAGCATGGCCCGGCTCTGGTCATGTTACAACTATACAGAGTAGATTTAGGGGTATTTCACTCCCCATGGCGGTAGAGTTGATGTGCTCTGCAGGCTGCTTGCATCTCTTACTCTTATGTCAGACTATTGAGAGAGCAGCATTGCTAGCCTTGTTCAATTATGGTATGCTACGCTAACAGATATTATTTTTCTGGAGAATGGCTTTTTTTAAATGGGAACTATCACAAAAATTAAAGTGTAATATAAAAGATATTATTTTTCTGGAGAATGCTTTTTTTTTTTAAAGTATAAGCGCTTAACCACTACCACACCAAATTCATAAACCACTCAAATATGGTAAAACCATTGTGGTCGTGACTTCCACAATGGTTAAAACAACAATTTTCACCCAGAAAAATTTTAGAAATAGAAAATATTTATTGACATGGTTCTTATTGAAACTGTTCTGGAGTTGTTGATAACATTTATTTATTTATTTGGTTATCCTATTGTAATATAGCTCCAGCACATTTATCATCAGATAAATGTATTATAGTAAATATATTATTGGTTTCAATAGGTTACTATGCCTGGGCTAACTGTGTGCCTTGTTCCCACTGCTACTCTAGACAACATCTCTCCTTACTATACGTGCTATCTCACAGCCACACTCCCTTCCCAGAGACTATTATCCCACTGTTACTATAGACACCATCTCTCCCTACTATACCTGCTATCCCACAGCCACACTCCCTTCCCAGAGACTATTATCCCACTGTTACTATCAGTGTCGGACTGGCCCACTGGGATACAAGGAATAGGTGGGCCCAGGTGTCAGTGGGCCCTATTCCTTCTAACCATTTAGCCTATTTCATGGTCATTCCCTATTTCTTTATGGAAAGAAATGCTTAATAATGGAAGAATATAGTAAGTAGATATAAAACACAAGAAGAATAAGAGGTTGAGCCAGGAGAGAATGAATAATAATAGTTTGGAAAGTGGGCCCATAGTGTAAGGTTTTCTGGTGGGCCCCAAACACCCCAGTCCGACACTGGCTACAACTATTGACACTGGATGCAAAGGTAAACCTGGATATACCCCCTGGTAGGGAAACACTGATAGTTTAAGTGTTCCCCTAAGTCAATAGGCACAACAGTGCACAATTAGGAATAGAAGGCAGGGAGGACTGAGCAACACAGAGCACAACTATATGGAAGTGCAAGAAGCACATTTTGCAGCAAGTACTTGAAAGGGTTATACACTCGCCTGACTGCAGGGAAATTTACCCTTGTAAGTGGATGGGTCCTTAATAATATGTCACAAGAAAATGTAATACAGTATAGCAAATTTTATCATCTAGCGTGTTAGCAGTACTGCACAATCCCCACGGGTTTTGCCCAAAACTTGCGATTTCTATAACAGGAACTACAGTATACCTCTTTATTTGCAGGAAGTGGCCTTTCTAATACTCCTAGAATTATGTATACTATATCCTAACCTTTTCTAATTCTTTAGCCCCAAAAAAAGTGAGAGTAAATGTGTCTGGAAACCTCAGACACCTACTTTACTCTTCCAAGAAACAACTTATGTGAAGACCGGAGTCAGTTTAAGCATCCTACATGTCAAAATTAGCTCAGAAATTGTCTGGACTGCTAAAAATGTATCTAAGCAAGAGAAACAGGAGGAAAGGCTGGGTTGTAAATAACCTACAATTTGCAAAGCACACATATTGTATTAAAATCTACACCAGAAAAATTATGACAGTAACCCTTTAAGGATCCCCTGTCTTTTATGTACTTGGAAAGTTAAAGGTTTCTAGACCAATACTGAGTCTCATTTTAAGATGTGAGATTATCTTGAATATATGGATATTTTATCCATAACAAATGAGGAAATTCTGACACTAAAGATGGAGAACATTAAATAACTACTCACCAGGAGTGTTTTTATACCATCTGTTGATCAGTTTCAGAAACCCACAAAAAAATGTAAAAGCAAAAATGAAATTGCTCCTTTAAATTATTCTTTTGACTCTTTCACAAAACACTATAATAAGACTTTGTTTTAAAGATTATTTTTTAGACTACCTTTTATGCAGGGGCCATTATGAATAATAAATACAGTACGTTCCAATATAATGTCACATGTTTTTTCATGCAAAGCGAAGATCTTCCATAGCGTTAGTTAAATATTTCACATATTAATAATTACTGAAACATGGAGCAGTAGGGGAAACCATCTGCTTCATCCCCAGACTGTTAACTAAAACATTTCTCAATAGAACAGAAACGATTTACTTCTTATTCTTGATCCTGACATTACTTATTCTGCCGAGGTGCCTCTATTGGATTTTATGCTCATTTTGGTTTTTTTATTTATATCTTCTACGGTGTTTAAAATTCCATGAACAAAGCAGCTGATTTTATTTTAGGGCAATGAATACAAAAAAGCTGACTTTAATGCACTTGGGTTACTTGAAAACACAGGGAGCAAAATAAGCCAATTACTACTAAGATTCAAACATGGACATGTTTTATTGGTCACATCATAATATGGATGGAATTAAAATATCGGCTTTTGAAAATAAGAATGAACATTTTGTGAAAGGATGACATATTCTTAGAGCGGTTCTTGTGACCAACCAGTAGAGCTAAGACTTCTCTGCTTATTTAAATAGCCAGAAGGATGGCTCGGTAATGCAATAGTGACACTGACAGATTTACCAGGGTAACGGACTAGTTCACCTTGGCAGCAGGGTGACAGTGTTTGTGTATCACACTTTATCAACTGAACTGATTGCACACAGTCATATTCAAAAGGCATAATTTTATACAGGCATCATACTGATGCAAATATAAGACATTTTTTAAATATAAATATCTAAATATAATAAATTCAAATTCTGACAGGTAAATCGAGTTACTCTTCACTATCCACATCTCTGGATCTGTCTCTCTTCATTCTTTCTTCATGAAGGAATTGGGCGAGTGCACCTTTTGCCTATAGAATATGCACCAGAGTTCACTTTCAAAATCACCAGAAATTCTGTCTCTCTACATGCAGGATTTGTGCCAATGTCAGTAATTTTGTTAGATTTTGTTTGTGCTTGAATCAGTTTATTTGAGTCAGCTCTAATATACCAGTTAGGAAAGAGAACCCCCCCCCCAAAAAAAAACATATCTATATAATCTCTCAATGAAAATTTAACATCCAACTGCTGCATGAAGAAATAATAAAAAGGCAGACACTGAGAGGGAGTTAGTGAACTGATATAACGATATATATACTATATATATGATATAATATATAACTGGTTATATTTGGAAAGTTTAACATTTTTGTATGCTGAAGCTTATATTAAATTTTCATTTCATGTCCCCTTTAACCAATCCCTTGACTGAGTCAATTTGGATCTTAGATTGTGAAATCTATCCTGATATAAATCGTTACTGAAAAATAAACATTCTATAATAACTGTTTGTCTTATTTCCCATACATTATTTGCTAATTCAAAAGAGAATTATAACTGAATAGCTACGTTTGTTAGGTATTTTTATTTAACACCAGCCATTGTTGCATCACACGGAAGATAAAAGGACTGACTGTTTATCAGACACCTGCTTGATGAATTCTCACACTATTAATTGACTCCTTGAAGAGCTGTGGGGATCAGTCCTTGAAGCTGTTACATTGTCTTTTATACAAATAAATCAATTAAATGTATTTAGAACTAAATAATGTTCCAAAACCTAAACCAGTAACCAAATATTAGGCAGTTATTTTATGCTTTTATAAAAGCGCCAAGGTCTAGCACAGCAAGACGCATTACAAACCAGGATTTATGTTATTAAAGGTAAAAAAAAGTTGCAAGAAATGATGCATGAAATTGTTGTGGCACGCTGCTGCTCGTTCCTCTTGCTGACCACTTTTCTGCACAGTTTCTCACAAATATTTAGTCATCCATTACAAATATTTACACCTAAAAAAGGAGGTTTTATCATATTTTGAAATGCTCACATGAGGCCAAGGCTGCAGATTTTGTCAGTAAGAGCATATTGTTAAAGGAGAAATAAAGCTTAACTAAAGAATTAGGACAAATATGTAGTACATTATGTTTTAGGCTTCTATAAGAGCCCACTGCAACTAAAGGTGGCCATACACGGATAGATCCGCTCGTTTGGCGATGTCGCCAAACGAGCGGATCTCCCTCCGATATGCCCACCTTGAGGTGGGCAATATCGGGCTGATCCGATCGTGGGCCCTAGGGCCCAACGATCGGATCCTAGCGTTCGCCAAACGGGCGGTCGGATCGCGGGACCGCATCAACGAACAGATGCGGCCGCGATCCGACGGGATTTTTAATCCCATCCGATCGAGATCTGGCCGACTTTCGGCCAGATCTCGATCGGGGAAGCCCGTCGGGGGCCCCCATACACGGGCCAATAAGCTGCCGACACGGTCTGTCGGCAGCTTTTATCGGCCCGTGTATGGCCACCTTAAAGCCATTTGGCAGTAAAGATGTGTCTCCAAAGATGCCCCAGAAGCTCGTCATCTTCTTTTCTGTTGATTCACTGCACATGCTCTGTGCTGCTGTCACTTACTGAGCTTAGGGAGCAACATACAAAATACTGAATATATATAATAAATGTGACAATGTAAGTAAATAATTCAGATTATAGATACATGGCTGCAAAGAAACTAGTACAATTAGCATCAGTAAGTAATAGTAGTGTAGCATCAGCTTATATGACAGGCAAATAGCATTTCTAGCCACATTATTAGGCTTTAGTTCTCCTTTAAGAAGTAGCTATGAAAGCCACAGGAAGGCCGATACAATCTATAGATTTTGGCAAATGCATCATGTCATAGACATTGTAATGGCATGCTTTTTTAGAATTTTCTAAGAAGGTATTTGCCGAGTGCTTTTACATCTGCATCTACAATGCTTTTGCACATCTGAACCCCATGTTATTTTTTAAGGGGGTTGCCATATGTGTGCAGCAGTAGTCTGTTAGTATTACAATCTGTAATTGACAGGCTGAGACGGGACAGTCAGGCGGGCAAAACACTTGGGTTGTAACAATTACTTACAAAAGCAGACCTAGCAGGAAAAAAATGTTCAATATGACCTTTAGGCAACTTTTAGGGCCTTATTTATTAAAGGGGTTGTTCACCTTCCAAACACTTTTTCCAATTCAGTTGTTTTTAGATTGTTCCCCAGAAAATAAGACTTTTTTCAAATACTTTCCATTATTTATTGTTTACGTTTTTTCCAAAATCTAAGTTTAACCTTTTAAATGCCACAGATCGTAGAATCTATGTTCTGTGGCAAAGGTACTTGAAATGCCACAGAACGTAGATTCTACGTTCTGCAGCATTTCCTGGTTCAGGAGCGGAGGAGCGGCTGTTAGAGCCGCTCGCTCCGTTCCTGCTCGATCCCCTGCCCCTAGGCAACGAGCAGAGCAGGGGATCGAGTGGCCCCTGGGGCGCGATCGCCCAGGGGCCCAAAAACAGCAGCAGGCACGTGTTACTTACGTGTCCTGCTGCTGCAGCCAACACCGGATCGACGATCTCCGCCCCCACAGCACACAGACAGGAACCACGAGGCAGATGTCTTCCAGGGGCTCTTCCTGATCGCCTGCAACAGTCTCCAGCGATTTTTTCAGGTTAGTGCAACAATTACACACACAAACACACCAACACACACTTATTACAGTAATACACACTTAGATTCACACTTACACACACTTACACATACATTTTTGGGGATTGGGGGGGGTCACTTACACTCACTGCACTTACACACATGTGCACACGCACACACGCGCACAAAACATGTAATTTACCATTTGTACACACGCACACGCACATACATGGCATTGTGGCTTTTTTTTTTTTTTCTTATCGCATCGTTTCTTTTTTAGGCTGAAAAAAATGTTTTATTGCCATTACGCATAGCGTATTCGCTAACCGTACTGTGCAATACCTTTTGTATGTTATTTCGGTGATTATATTGCAATTTTGGGTATTTTGGTGCATTTTTAGCCATTTTATTGAATTTTTAGCCATTTTATTGCATTTTCAGCTCTGCATATATTGTGTTCACTTTTTTCTAGCCGTATAACCTGTTTGGCCCATCTAAAATATTCAAACTGTGATTCTGACGGCCGATAACACTAGTCTGGAAAAAAAACATTGATTTTTGTGGTTTTATTGGATTTTTTTGCATTTCACCCTTTACTGCCTTATTTTGTTTTGCCTTGTAAATTTTATCTACTATATATCCATTTGGGGGTCTCTGTGCGCCACATAGTTTGGTATATCTATGCATATTGGGCATCAAAGTGTTCAGTAGACCTCTGGCGTTCATATTTAGGATGTTTTATGCTGATGCGTTACGAAATGTGGGGCATATAATGGGGTAAAATTTAAGCTTTCTGACAATTTTCAGAAATTTGATAAAAACCGTTATGTTCAGCATTGCTTTGCAGTTTGGCAGTTTGCAGTAGAAACACTTATTTACCCATATTGGATTCGTCAGAATGTGTACTTTCTGAAAATATATGGTTTTCTGGGGTCTCTGTACTGTTAGGGGGGTCTAATGTCGCATAATACACACACCAGGTGCTTATATTGCAGCAGCCAGCGCGTCAGCTGTGAAAATGTATATACACTATTGTCATTTGGGGGTCTCTGTGCGCCACATAGTTTGGTATATCTATGCATATTGGGCATCAAAGTGTTCAGTAGACCTCTGGCGTTCATATTTAGGATGTTTTATGCTGATACGTTACGAAATGTGGGGCATATAATGGGGTAAAATTCAATCTTTCTGACAATTTTCAGAAATTTGATAAAAACCGTTATGTTCAGCATTGCTTTGCAGTTTGGCAGTTTGCAGTAGAAACACATATTTACCCATATTGGATTCGTCAGAATGTGTACTTTCTGAAAATATATGGTTTTCTGGGGTCTCTGTACTGTTAGGTGGTCTAATGTCGCATATTACACACACCAGGTGCTTATATTGCAGCAGCCAGCGCGTCAGCCGTGAAAATGTATATACACTATTGTCATTTGGTGGTCTCTGTGCGCCGCATAGTTTGGTATATCTATGCATATTGGGCATCAAAGTGTTCAGTAGACCCCTGGCGTTCATATTTAGGATGTTTTATGCTGAAACCTTACGAAATGTGGGGCATATAATGGGGTAAAATTCAATCTTTCTGACGATTTTCAAAAATTTGATAAAAACCGTTATGTTCAGCATTGCTTTGCAGTTTGGCAGTTTGCAGTAGAAACACACATTTACCCATATTGGATTCGTCAGAATGTGTACTTTCTGAAAATATATGGTTTTCTGGGGTCTCTGTACTGTTAGGGGGGTCTAATGTCACATAATACACACACCAGGTGCTTATATTGCAGCAGCCAGCGCGTCAGCCGTGAAAATGTATATACACTATTGTCATTTGGGGGTCTCTGTGCGCCACATAGTTTGGTATATATATGCATATTGGGCATCAAAGTGTTCAGTAGACCCCTGGCGTTCATATTTAGGATGTTTTATGCTGATAAGTTACGAAATGTGGGGCATATAATGGGGTAAAATTCAAGCTTTGTGACGATTTTCAGAAATTTGATAAAAACCGTTACGTTCAGCATTGCTTTGCAGTTTGGCAGTTTGCAGTAGGAACACATATTTACCCATATTGGATTCGTCAGAATGTGTACTTTCTGAAAATATATGGTTTTCTGGGGTCTCTGTACTGTTAGGGGGGTCTAATGTCGCATATTACACACACCAGGTGCTCATATTGCAGCAGGCAGCGCGCGTCAGCCGTGAAAATGTATATACACTATTGTCATTTGGGGGTCTCTGTGCGCCACATAGTTTGGTTTATCTATGCATATTGGGCATCAAAGTGTTTAGTAGACCCCTGGCGTTCATATTTAGGATGTTTTATGCTGATAAGTTACGAAATGTGGGGCATATAATGGGGTAAAATTCAAGCTTTGTGACAATTTTCAGAAATTTGATAAAAACCGTTATGTTCAGCATTGCTTTGCAGTTTGGCAGTTTGCAGTAGAAACACTTATTTACCCATATTGGATTCGTCAGAATGTGTACTTTCTGAAAATATATGGTTTTCTGGGGTCTCTGTACTGTTAGGTGGTCTAATTAATGTCGCATAATACACACACCGAGTGGTTATATTGCAGCAGCCAGCGCGTCAGCCGTGAAAATGTCTATACATATTGTCATTTGGGGGTCTCTGTGCGCCACATAGTTTGGTATATCTATGCATATTGGGCATCAAACTGTTTAGTAGACCCCTATGTTTATATTTAGGATGCTTTATGCTGGTAATGATACATGGACAATACGATGCTGGAAAGTTGAAGCTTTGAGGCAATTTCCAGATATTTCACCAAAACCGCTAAATTTGGCAAAGCCTTGCGACTCAGTAGTTTGGAGCAGAAAGGCATGGGTACCCATTTTAGATTCCGTAGCATGTGTACTTTCCAAAAATATATGGGTTTGGGGGGTAAACATATATTTCTGTGTTTTTACCCCGCAAAAATGCAGTCAATGTGTTGATTTTTCATTAGCTGAAGTTACCCACGGGACTGTTTGTATGCGCTAACTTCATTTTGGGGCCTCTAAATGCCAGATACTTTGGTAAACTTATGAACAATGGCCACCAAAATGTTTAGAGGAACCCTGGCAATCATATTTAGGGTGCTTTTTCTTAGTACGTAATGACACATGGGTGATATGGTGCTGGGAAGTTGAAGCTTTGAGGCAATTTTCAGATATTTCACCAAAACCGGCAACTTTGGGAAAGCCTTGCGACTCGGTAGTTTGGAGCAATAAGGCATGGGTACCCATCTTAGATTCTGTAGAATGTGTACTTTCCAAAAATGTATGGGTTTGGGGGGTAAACATATATTTCTGTGTTTTTACCCCACAAAAATGCAGTCAATGTGTTGATCTTTCATTAGCTGATATATTATTCAAATTGCAGGTGAGTGATTGCTCACCAAAGTTAATCACATCTCAAAGGAGATAATTAACTGATTAAAATACAACTGTCACTTAAATTAAAGTGCACTTAAATATGGAGTGTGAGAATTGTCTGAACAGAAACCAGGTCTGGGGATACTGAGCAAAGTACCCCATCTATTGCCCACTGGTCAGCAAATTCTTTCAACCGACCAGTAAACACTGCTTGGGTGTACTCTGCTCGGATGCGGGAACGCACCAGCACTCGGAACAAGACCTCTGCTGGCAGAGGATTCCCACCTTCCAAACATTGCTTTCTTGATTTATGGATGACTAATTTAGCTAAAGCCAGGAGCAAGTTGGAGAGAAGGTCTTTCTCTTTATTGTCCCGGGATACTGGGCGTCCAAAAATATAAACATGAGGGGAAAAGTGTAACCAGAACTGCAGGTAAAGCTTCCTCAAAAGAGCCAATAGAGGTTGCAGTCTGGCACACGTAAAATAAGCATGAAACACAGACTCTCCTTTGCCACAGAATGGACAAGCAGCTGGGGAGTCTGTAAAACGAGCTAGATACTCTCCTGTGCTCAATGCACCATGCAGCACTTTCCAACTCAAGTCTCCAGTTGGTCTAGGCACCAAACTGGAATAAAGAGCTTGCCACTGAGGTCTTTCACCCTCATTAAGCACACGTCTCCAGATGGTATCATATCGGGAGATGAGGGCAAGGAAGTGTACAGTGTGAAGCATTAGAGAGTACAACAGCTTTCTTGTTATATCATGAAAGCGTGTCAATGCAAAATTCTCCAACTGGCTCAAGTTGGGGGAAGGAGGTGCTTGGGGGGATTGACGGGTTTTAGGTGCTATTATTATGTCTGGAGGTGAGGAGTTCCAAGGTGGACGTGGCTCTCCAGCATGTAAAACCCCATCAATGAAGGTGTGAGAATCAGGAGAGATTGTGTCCTTGATTTCCTTGAGAAGACGGTGTGGAACCCTAGTGGTGAGGAATCCCATGCGTTGCATAACTGCTTGAGAGTCCACCCAATCTGATTTCTCAAAATCCAGGAGATCTCCAACTCTGGTTAACTGAGCCTGGCAAAGGCGACGTCGGATGCTGATGGATTCTAACATCCTAGTCTTAAAAGATGGATTGTAAAGTAGGGGCTCATTTAGAATGTCTTCCCCTTCAGTGGCTGCTTGCCTTAACACGGATACCATGCTCCAGGTTTTTAGCGTGTCTTGGTAGTAAGCCGGCAGGGTTGAAAGGTTTCTTAGGAAACCCTCAGGTTCAATTATAAACAATTGCCGGTCATATCCCATATTTCGTACCTGGCGATAAAAACTCGATGCTAGAGTACACCACTGTGGAGAAGGATCTGCATACAAGTATCTCTGTATTTGCTGGAGACGGAAGGTGTGCACTTGAGAACGTATACATATGACTCCCTGCCCTCCCTCTTTCAACGGGAGGCTTGAGACACCTGCAGAAACCCAATGCTTTCCTATCCAGAGAAAGTCCAGTAACCTTCTCTGGATCTTAGCAATGAATTCTTGGGTTGGGCTAAGACATATCAGCCGGTACCAGATCTGAGAGGCCACCAGCTGATTAATCACCAAAGCTCTCCCCCTCATAGAAAGTACTTTAGCAAAACCCTTCCACTTTCCAAGGCGCGTTAGAACACACTCCTCAAGTTCAATGAAATTCTGTGAGACAGGATACTCCTCAGCTGATAGGTAGACGCCTAAATATTTAATGATTTTACTCTCCCACGAGATGTCACGAAAAGCAGGAGGCAGGAAATCTACCTTTAGAGAACCCTCCAGAAGGCCTGAGCTCTTGGACCAGTTGATCCGGGCAGATGAGGCAGCAGCGTAGACTTCTTGACACTCTTGTGCCCGCTCAAGATCAACTAGGTCCTGGGCCACAAGAATTACATCATCAGCGTAGGCTGAGAGAACCACCCTCATGTCAGGTTCTTTGAGCACCAGTCCCGTGAGCCTTTTCCTTAAGAGACACAGGAAGGGCTCAATGGCCAGCGAGTACAGTTGTCCCGACAAGGGGCATCCTTGCCGAACTCCTCGTCCAAAGGCCAGAGGTGCAGTCAGAGACCAGTTGATTTTAACTAAACACTCTGCAGAGGCATACATTGTTTTCAGGTAGCCCACAAACTGTGGGCCAAAGCTATAGGCTTGCAGAGTGCCTATAAGATATTGGTGATCCACCCTGTCAAATGCCTTCTCTTGATCCAGAGAGAGAAAAGCAAGAGATAGACCAGTCCTTCTCGCAAAATGTAGTAAGTCTCGGATTAAAAAGACATTATCAAAAATTGTCCGACCGGGGACTGTATAGGACTGGTCAGGATGAATCACCTCTGCCAGCACAGATTTGAGCCTAAGTGAGATAGCTTTGGCCACGATCTTATAGTCTGTGCTAAGCAGTGAGACTGGTCTCCAGTTCTTAATAAGACGGAGATCCCCCTTCTTAGGAAGTAGTGATAAAACTGCTCGACGACACGAAAGTGGCAACTCACCTTTCTTGAAGGCCTCAGTTAGGACCCTATGGAAATCAGGGCCCAGAGTATCCCAAAAGAACTGGAATAACTCTATGGTCAGTCCGTCAAGCCCAGGAGATTTATTGTGGGGCATTAAACGGAGTGCTTGAGAGAGTTCATCTAGAGTGATTGGTGTTTCCAACCTCTCTTTTCTCCTCTCACTGACCACTGGAAGCCCATCCCATAGTTCCTCACAGGCATCTGGAGAGATGGGATCTGGAGAAAAAAGGTTTTGATAGAAGGACCGGGCTCTGTCCCGGATAGCCTCCGGATCCTCAAGGGGGGTTCCATCCTCCGCAAAAAGGCATGTGATTTGTTTTCGGTTCCCCTTCTTCTTCTCCAGAGCATAGAAGAATCGGGAACCACGATCCATATCACAAAGTAACTGCATCCGGCTTCGCACAAAGGCACCACGAGCCTGTCGTTGTTCCATGTTACGCAGCGCTTCTTTCCTTTCTAGATATTCACACTGAAGGGCTTGGTCTTCAGAGCCTGATAGCCTTTGCTCAAGATCAAGCACCTCCCCATTCAGTGCCTCAATCTCTGCATTGCGCTGCCCGCTCACACTTTTGGTATACTCTTGACACAAGAGCTTTAGGTGAACCTTGCCTACATCCCACCACTGGTTCAATGTGGCAAATTCATCCTGAAAGGCCCTCCAGCCTCTCCATGTATCCCGGACTGACTTTGCAAAACCCTCATCTTCTAATAAACTGTTGTTAAAGTGCCAGTAAGCAGCTTTTGGCAGAGATGGTGCGATTGACATTCTCAGGGATACACAATTGTGGTCTGAGAATGGTGCCAATCTAATGGTGCTCGACTGGGCTCGTGACATGAGATGGCTCGATATATATATCCTATCAATCCGGGATTGAGAAACATGACCATCTCTCACCCTGACATAGGTAAAGGCAACCGTCTCTGGGTTCTGTTCTCTCCAGACATCAACCAAGGAGAAATGAGCAATTAGTTCTCGCAAAACGGACTCAGACGAGTCTCTTTTCTCTTTTACATTGCGATCTCGAGCATCAAAGGTGTAATTAAAATCACCCCCTATAATCAAGGCTTCATCAGAGTCAATTGTCTCCATGTAGGCTGACAAACTTTCAAAGAACCGTGCCCTCTCTGGTCCGGTAGTAGGAGCATACACATTCATTAGATTATATGTTCTACCTGACTCCCGGACCCGAAGATGCAATAGACGGCCAGGGATGACAGAGGTAGCACTCAGTACCTCTGGCTGGAAGGAATCTGAGAAAAGGGTCACCACCCCGCATGATGTCCAAGTGAGGTGATTAAAAAAGACCCTTCCCTTCCACTCCAGATTCCAGCTTGCTTCAAGCTCTGGAGTGGTGTGGGTCTCTTGGAGGAAACTCACAGAGTACCCTCCTTGACGAAGAAAGGAGAGTACCTGAAACATTCGGAAAGGATTGCGACAGCCATTAGTATTAAGTGTGCTTATACTCAAGGCCATTACTGAGTCTTAGGAAGTGCTTTAACCTTCATCAAGGTCTGATGAGACAAACATTTTTTGTGAAACTTCATTATACGGAGATATTCCGCTGTTCCATAGTTCTTGGCCTCTTTTATGACCTTAATGTATTGTCTCACAGAATTGATAACTAAAGGCAAATCATGCCACTTCTCCAGAGCCATGTGCATCTTCTTCTCTAATTTAACACCAAGGGTGCTCTCAAGAAACTTTTTGAGTTCCTCAGCAGGGATGATTGGGGTAGAAGGATTTGCCACTCCTATGTCAACCTCCTCTTCGATGTTCCCCTCATCCATGAGCTCTTCCTGGCTAAGGGATTGATAATCTCCCCTCTCCACTAGAGCTTTGAGAATCTCTCCACAAGTTGTTACAGGAAAAGTATCAGAATCACTTTTCTGGAGACCCTGCAATGGCTCAGGTGTTCCCTCAACTTCACTTGAAACACATTTGGAAGTGTTTGACACAGGAGCAACAGAACTAATTAGCTCCCCAGCAACAGGTAGAGCTTTGGAGGCTCGATGGTTAGCCTCTGCCCTCTCTACTACCTCCTGTGCTTTCTGGATGGCAATAACATTTGGGTCAGTTGAAGACAAGGGAGGAGAGATTTTAGCATGAACAGTAGAGGTTGTCTGGCTACCCTCCTCCGTATTTACAACTCCACCCTCACCATCCTTCCCAGCAGTTTTATCTGCAGGGTCCTGTATGGGGGTTAGCCCAATATTCTCCCCCTCCTGGAGTGAAATACCCTGAGGCACTAAAAACTGAGGCTGGTTGCAGTTGCCAAATCTCAGCACTTCAGGAACACTGACTGCCCACTCTGCAGGAGTCTCATTAGGTGTCTCTTTACACTCCAAGGGAAGATCTTCCAAATGATTTTGAGGCAGATACTGCACCCCTGATTCTGTGGGGAAACCAACACTGCCATGTTCAAGGCCATGCAGACCATTAACCTCATTATTCCCCACCTGGTCTGGAGGCAAGAGTGCATGGTCTGACACCGGTTGATCGTGACCAACAATGTCACCACATGAGGAGCAGAAGTTTTGCTGCCCTTTTTACCCTTGGATGGGGGTGCCCCATCATTAACCACTGATGCCCATTCCTCAGGTACCAGCCAGTTTGATTTAAATTTCCTCTTTTTCTTGGCATCTGAAGAGGAAAGGCCACTATCTGCCCCAACCCCAACAGGTGTTGCAATCATGGGTACCCCCACACCTCCAGGGGTGCCCATAACAGGGGTACACTTTTTTGTGATAGGAACAACTGTGACCCTGGGGGAAGCTTTGACATGTTTTCCCCCCTTCTCTTTTGCCGCAATTGTGAGACATGCTGCAGCCTTAGATGTCTTCAGTGAAGAAGGAGGAGGTTTGGATGTTGTAGAGGTGGGTTGTGTAACAGCCACCTTGAGGTTCTTTAGTGAAGGAGATATCCCCTTTGAGGACCCTGCTGAAATAGTCCCAGCAGGATAAAATGTTTTATTTGAGGCACTGGGAGCAGGAACAGGGGCTGTGGTCTTAATTTGCCCTTTGGGGCAACTCTGGCGAGTGTGCCCCAGGTTCTTGCAAAGGAAGCACCTCACTTCCTCTGTGCTGTAAAAAATTTTATACAGCACCCCTTCAAATGGAACCCCGAAAGACCCCTCAATAGTGTCTTGCCCCCAAGGTAAAAGTAGTTGCACCTGCCTTTTAAAGGAAAGGACGTGCCTCAGTCTGCTCTCCTTACATCCCAGGGGAATTCTAGACATATTTGATTTTAACTCCCCAAGGGCTTGCAGGTGGGGGTACAATAAGTGGTCTTGCAGGAAGGGGGGCACATTAGATAAAACCACCCTTGTGCCCAATCCTTCTAGGGGTTCTACAGGGACATAACTCCCTCCCACTGTGATACCCCTCTGTACCAGAGTATGCACTGCAGTTAGAGTACGGGCAAAGATTATGGCTTTCCCATACAATTTACTTGCTGCCACTACTGCAGAGTGGCCCACCACTTCAGCTGCAGCCTTTATATAAGCCTCTATGCCATGAGTGCTTGACATTAGGCATCTGACCCCATGCTTCCTTGTAAGCTTCTCTACCCCAGCAGTGACTTGGCCAGGGTTGCTGCCAGTAGCTACCGCGTGTGCAAATGTTTTAGCAGGGGTCACATTGGCTGCAGCAGCAGAAGTAGAGGCAATGGGGCTTTTTGACATGGGCTCTGACTGGTGTTTCCTTGCAGAGCTACAGCTGGGTTTTTCAGGTCCTTTTGCTTTAGAACCAAGAGATGTTTTTTTATAACTTTCCTTTTTATTCCCTCCCATTATTTTACACAACACCACACAAAAAGAAAGCTTTATACTATTGATTAACAAAAAGTAAGTTTTAAGTTGAGAAGCTGTGGCAGGGAGAGGGTTAATGTGAGCAGGTGCCTGGGAGCTGCACTGCTTCTGCTGGAAAAGATTTTATATTTATACTTATATTAAATCCTTCTCCCTTTAGCTTTCTCTCCTCACAGAACTGAGTGCAAAATCAAAATATCCACTCAATCTGTACAAAATTAAACAATTTGTGCTGAAACAAGAGAAAAATGCAAATGAAACTGACACCCAGGTGCGGGGGAGGGGTAGGGGATCTAACAGTGAGTTTGTAGCCCAGAGCAAGTGAAAGGAACTGGGCTAGGAATCACTCACCTTCAGGGTCAAAAGAAAAATCGATTTTTAGTAAAGAAAATCAACTCAAAACTTCCCAAATTTCACCCACCAAGTGGACAACACATTCACACACCAAGTGATAACAAAAAATCCTGTCTCAAACAGGAATTTCAATGCTTAATTCAGCACTAAACAGAGAGCTTTCTCCTGTGTGTTGATCTTTCATTAGCTGAAGTTACCCACAGGACTATTTGTATGCGCTAACTTCATTTTGGGGCCTCTAAATGCCAGATACTTTGGTAAACCTATGAACAATGGCCACCAAACTGTTCGGAGGAACCCTGGCAATCATATTTAGGGTGCTTTTTCTTGGTGCATAACGATACATGGGTGATATGGTGCTGAGAAGTTGAAGCTTTGAGGCAATTTTCAGATATTTCACCAAAACCGACAATTGTGGGAAAGCCTTGCGACTCAGTAGTTTGGAGCAGAAAGGCATGGGTACCCATTTTAGATTCTGTAGAATGTGTACTTTCCAAAAATATATGGGTTTTGGGGGGTAAACATATATTTCTGTGTTTTTACCCCACAAAAATGCAGTCAATGTGTTGATTTTTCATTAGCTGAAGTTACCCACGGGACTGTTTGTATGCGCTAACTTCATTTTGGGGCCTCTAAATGCCAGATACTTTGGTAAACTTATGAACAATGGCCACCAAAATGTTCAGAGGAACCCTGGCAATCATATTTAGGGTGCTTTTTCTTAGTACGTAATGACACATGGGTGATATGGTACTGGGAAGTTGAAGCTTTGAGGCAATTTTCAGATATTTCACCAAAACCGACAACTTTGGGAAAGCCTGGCGACTCAGTAGTTTGGAGCAATAAGGCATGGGTACCCATTTTAGATTCTGTAGAATGTGTACTTTCCAAAAATGTATGGGTTTGGGGGGTAAACATATATTTCTGTGTTTTTACCCCACAAAAATGCAGTCAATGTGTTGATCTTTCATTAGCTGAAGTTACCCACAGGACTATTTGTATGCACTAACTTCATTTTGGGGCCTCTAAATGCCAGATACTTTGGTAAACCTATGAACAATGGCCACCAAACTGTTCGGAGGAACCCTGGCAATCATATTTAGGGTGCTTTTTCTTGGTGCATAACGATACATGGGTGATATGGTGCTGAGAAGTTGAAGCTTTGAGGCAATTTTCAGATATTTCACCAAAACCGACAATTGTGGCAAAGCCTTGCGACTCAGTAGTTTGGAGCAGAAAGGCATGGGTACCCATTTTAGATTCTGTAGAATGTGTACTTTCCAAAAATATATGGGTTTTGGGGGGTAAACATATATTTCTGTGTTTTTACCCCACAAAAATGCAGTCAATGTGTTGATTTTTCATTAGCTGAAGTTACCCACGGGACTGTTTGTATGCGCTAACTTCATTTTGGGGCCTCTAAATGCCAGATACTTTGGTAAACTTATGAACAATGACCACCAAAATGTTCAGAGGAACCCTGGCAATCATATTTAGGGTGCTTTTTCTTAGTACGTAATGACACATGGGTGATATGGTGCTGGGAAGTTGAAGCTTTGAGGCAATTTTCAGATATTTCACCAAAACCGACAACTTTGGGAAAGCCTTGCGACTCAGTAGTTTGGAGCAGAAAGGCATGGGTACCCATTTTAGATTCAGTAGAATGTGTACTTTCCAAAAATATATGGGTTTGGGGGGTAAACATATATTTCTGTGTTTTTACCCCACAAAAATGCAGTCAATGTGTTGATTTTTCATTAGCTGAAGTTACCCACAGGACTATTTGTATGCGCTAACTTCATTTTGAGGCCTCTAAATGCCAGATACTTTGGTAAACCTATGAACAATGGCCACCAAATTGTTTGGAGGAACCCTGGCAATCATATTTAGGGTGCTTTTTCTTGGTGCGTAACGATACATGGGTGATATGGTGCTGGGAAGTTGAAGCTTTGAGGCAATTTTCAGATATTTCACCAAAACCGACAATTTTGGGAAAGCCTTGCGACTCAGTAGTTTGGAGCAGAAAGGCATGGGTACCCATTTGAGATTCGGTAGAATGTGTACTTTCCAAAAATATATGGGTTTTGGGGGGTAAACATATATTTCTGTGTTTTTACCCCACAAAAATGCAGTCAATGTGTTGATCTTTCATTAGCTGAAGTTACCCACGGGACTGTTTGTATGCGCTAACTTCATTTTGGGGCCTCTAAATGCCAGATACTTTGGTAAACTTATGAACAATGACCACCAAAATGTTCAGAGGAACCCTGGCAATCATATTTAGGGTGCTTTTTCTTAGTACGTAATGACACATGGGTGATATGGTGCTGGGAAGTTGAAGCTTTGAGGCAATTTTCAGATATTTCACCAAAACCGACAACTTTGGGAAAGCCTTGCGACTCAGTAGTTTGGAGCAGAAAGGCATGGGTACCCATTTTAGATTCAGTAGAATGTGTACTTTCCAAAAATATATGGGTTTGGGGGGTAAACATATATTTCTGTGTTTTTACCCCACAAAATGCAGTCAATGTGTTGATTTTTCATTAGCTGAAGTTACCCACAGGACTATTTGTATGCGCTAACTTCATTTTGAGGCCTCTAAATGCCAGATACTTTGGTAAACCTATGAACAATGGCCACCAAATTGTTTGGAGGAACCCTGGCAATCATATTTAGGGTGCTTTTTCTTGGTGCGTAACGATACATGGGTGATATGGTGCTGGGAAGTTGAAGCTTTGAGGCAATTTTCAGATATTTCACCAAAACCGACAATTTTGGGAAAGCCTTGCGACTCAGTAGTTTGGAGCAGAAAGGCATGGGTACCCATTTGAGATTCGGTAGAATGTGTACTTTCCAAAAATATATGGGTTTTGGGGGGTAAACATATATTTCTGTGTTTTTACCCCACAAAAATGCAGTCAATGTGTTGATCTTTCATTAGCTGAAGTTACCCACGGGACTGTTTGTATGCGCTAACTTCATTTTGGGGCCTCTAAATGCCAGATACTTTGGTAAACTTATGAACAATGACCACCAAAATGTTCAGAGGAACCCTGGCAATCATATTTAGGGTGCTTTTTCTTAGTACGTAATGATACATGGGCGATATGGTGCTGGGAAGTTGAAGGTTTGAGGCAATTTTCAGATATTTCACCAAAACCGACAATTTTGGGAAAGCCTTGCGACTCAGTAGTTTGGAGCAGAAAGGCATGGGTACCCATTTTAGATTCTGTAGAATGTGTACTTTCCAAAAATATATGGGTTTGGGGGGTAAACATATATTTCTGTGTTTTTACCCCACAAAAAATGCAGTCAATGTGTTGATTTCTCAGTAGCCGAAGTAAAGTCCTGAACAATTTGGATGTGCTAACTTCATATTGGTGTCTCTAAATGCCAGATACTTTGGTAAACCTATGCATAATGGGTATCAAACTGTTCAGTGGACCCCTGGCAATCATATTTCAGGTGCTTTTTCTTGGTACCTAATATAGTTTGGGATATGCGGAGCAGCAAAATAAAACCTTTGAAATGATTTTTCAGAATTTTGAATTTTTTTTGAAAAACCGCTATTTTCAGACAAGCTTTTATGTTTGGTAGTTGGGAGTAGAGAGACATAGTTACCCATTTTGTAATCGGCAGAATGTGTACTTTTCAAAAATGTATGGTTTTCTGGGGTAAACCTACGGTTTCAGGATTTTTTGCCTTGGAATCTAAAGCATGCCGTTTTCTGCCTTAGTGCTTTCAAAATTCGGTAATATACTGCCGGGAGTTTTTGCTGTACAGAAATCCTAAATCTCCCTAAAACTATACATATCTGGTATTGGCACGTTCGAGAGACATAAGGCTTTCCAAATCAGTTGGATTTTCATCCCTAAAATGAAATATTTTTCTGGTATAAATTGATATACGATGAAAAATGGTAATTTTTCATTTTTTTTTGGTATTTAGCACTATAAATTTTTTTGCACAGGTGGAAATACATGAAAACTCAGGCAGATTTAGAAAGCTCAGTTTCTACCGAAAAAAACAATGTATAGTTTTCCTAGGTAAACTATAGGTTTCCCCTCAGAAAATGCCCCTAAAGTGAGAGAGCACAAAATGTTTCAAAAACGGCTGGCATTTCGCGTAACCAAAATGTGAAATTCTGCTGGCACTTAAAGGGTTAAAGTTGAATGTCCCTGTCTCTGGTGTTTCAGTCTGGCAGCTCAGTAATTCAGGTGCAGACTCTAAACTGTTATTATTTTGCAACATTTAGTTGATACATTTCTCAGCAGCATCTCTGGAGTATTAGCAACAATTGTACCAATTCTAACAGCTGCCTGTAATGAAACCCAGAGATTCTGCTCAGCAGGGACAAAGATAAGAAATGTATCAACTAAATGTATCCATTTAGAACAGTTTACAGGATCGGCGACCCCCCCTCCCAGAGCTGCTTCAGAAGGAGAGAAATGACACTTTACCCTTCAATATTAGAAAAACCGTCACATATAGAAAATAGAAAGTCATTGGAAAAAGTTGTTATTTCTGGTGATCTATCTGAAACCAACTAGTTGTTTCAAGGTGGACAACCCCTTTAAAGTCGGAGTATTTTATTTAAAACGTTAAAAAGTCTAACCAAACTACACGCACTATAGACACAATAAAAGACTTGACATCATCTCAGGTGGTTTTTGCGCCAATTTGGATAAATCAGAACACTCCTAATATCAGAATCAGGCACCCCGGATAACAATACAAAAGAAGAAGCTGCCATATTCCTATAGACCAACTCCTACCTAAAGTATTTATACACACTAAACATAACAAAAAACAGTGGGAGCTGTGCTGATCCTATTGGACCTTATTTAACCATTAAGACTTTTAGAGGTTTTTGGATTTTTTTCACTAGTTATTACATGCAAAACTAACATTTCTAGAGGTTTTAGAGGTATTCATATTTTTCAGCATTTTTTCCTGTCCATACTTTTTATAATTGGATCTTTTCCTAACTTTCATGGCATTGATCATTTCAGAGAAATCGAGTTTAATTGTGGTTTCAAAAACCTCTAAAACCACCATGTTGTTAAAATCAGTGCATGGTTTCTAGGGTAATTTGGATCCTAGCAACCAGATTGCTGCAATTGCAAACTTCAGAGCTGCTGAATAAAAAGAAAAATAACTAAAACACCAATTGCAGATTGTCTCAAATTGTTTAATCATACTAAAGGTTAATTTAAAGGTGAACAACCCCTTTCAACTCTATCATAAATACTGTATGTTAGTATATGTGTTAGCCTATATCACATGTATATAGCGTTTACAGTTTAGTTTTGTGCCAGGGAAAGTTTATTCAGACCTGCTGTGCATTATACATGATTTATATACATTTTATTGCATGTGTAATGTGTTATTACTGAAGTGTTCATGGCAGTTAGACATTACATGAAATGCAAGTCAAAGCTGGTGTCATAACAAGGGTGGCATTTATATTGTAACTGAATTGGTAACTTCTTACACTTTTTTCAAGAAAATGTATATGAGTTAAGTAAGGGTGTCACTTAATACTATCATAAGAAATTATTATACTAATAAAATAATCTGTTGCCTTTCTTTTATCCATAATAACTGAACATGTTGAACTAAATCTCTATTTTGTATTTTAAGGAGATAAGAGTACAGTGCAAGGCAAGTAATTATTAATTTATTAAACCCGTAGAACAAAATGTCAAGCAAAATGTCAAGCAAAATAGTCTATCCTTTATTATGCTATTTACTAACACTTTTATACAGCAAAAGAGCAATGAGCAATAACAAATACAATGTAGTTATCTTTTTTTACAATAAACTATTCAATATTCAACAGGACCCTGAATCATGGAACTCTGAGCATGAATATTTTTTCCTTAACCTAAGCTGCATTCAAAGTAATATACTGTTCTCTAGGTTAACAATATAATCCTAAAAACATAAGTGTTTTGAAATAATATTATATTGAGGAACATCAAAAAATAATGAAATAAAATACAACTTCTCCTGAGGGCACCAAATCATTTCTAAGCTAACTATACTAAAGGGAAAAGGTTTTTACAGGTATCTTCAAATATTCAATACTATTTCACATTAATATTTTATATGAACAGTTATTGTACCATGTTATAAAAATAGTGTTACTAATTCTAAATAGAGAAAGTGCTTGTTTAATAGAAGCCTATTTTATAACTGGCTTGGCTGTGTTCACTGAATTGTTTAAAGTGCAGTGACGAGTGAAGTTACTTTTACATTGCACCACATGTCACCAAATGAAATGTTAACAGCATTATTTGAAGGATCTCCTCTTGGGACAATAGCTCACAGGTCAGTTCTGGCCATTTTGCACATGGCATTTTTTCCTCCAAAGTGCCAGTTCTGTTGACCATATCTACCAGTCCTATATTTGTTTTTGTTGCTACCTGGTAGCAGAATGGGAGGTTATAAAAGTTGATGCTACAGTGCTGCTTATTGCTAATGAATTCTAATGCAGAATGCACTGGCTTCTATGCTGCAATGTAATGTGAGCAAATTACTAGTCAACACTGCCAGTTCGTAAAGGAGAACCAAACCCTTGCTAATAAAAAACCCTACCCCTCTACTCTACATAGATTCCCCCCTGCTCCTCCCCTGCCTAGATGGTACCTTTGGTAAATGCCCCTAACTCTTTTTTTACCCCTCAGTGCAGATTCAGGGCATCGTAGTTCACGGACTCCATCTTCTTCTCTTCGGTAGTCTTTGGGAATAGAGCCGCGTAACGGCACATGCGCAGTTGGAGCAATGTTTCGCGACAACTGCGTATGCGCCAAAAGTCACGGAAATTGACGAAACGCCAGAAGAAGACCTGAAGATTACTGAAGAGGAGAAGATGGCACCCGTGAACTCCGATGCCCAGAATCTACACTGAGGGATAAGTAAAGAGGTAGGGGCATTTACCAAAGGTACCATCTAGGCTGGGGGGAAGCAGGGAGGGGAGTCTATGTAGGGTAGGGGGGTAGGGGTTTTTATTAGCAAGGGTTTGGTTCTCCTTTAAGATGAGGTAACTGGCAGCAGCCAAGAGTTGTGAAAAAGTGGACAAGAAGATAAGAAACTAGTGGATGCATCTTCAGAAGAAAAGATTTTCATGTGATGACCAAAGCTGGTGCATTTTGCTTTGCTGATAAATTTGCTAAACCAAAAATTTTGCCAAAATGCATTGGGGTCATTGGGAAGGCAAAATTACACTGTTGTCAAGGGCAATAGCATATACATTGCCTGGGTAGCTAACCAGATAGCAGCTATCTGACACCTCTGCGGATTTGTTTGCATGGCTAAAAGTGCTCCCCACCTAGTGGTAGACATCAGAATAGTGTTATAATACAATGGAAAGGTGAGAAACAATTACTGTCTCAAAGCAGTTCTATCCCGAAGTGCTGGCTCCTTCTCAAAGCTCAGAATCAGGCACAATGCACTGAGATGGCTGCCTTCACACCAATACTACAGCTAAAAAAATACATTTGTTTGTTCAAGAATAAAATGGTAGAGTGCATTATTTGAAAAATAAACAGTGTAATTTAGATATAAAAGGTAAACCATAAAAATCATGACATAATCCCTTTAATTTGAGCTTTAGTTCATCTTTAAGTATGGCCTGCACTCTCCCATATGTTTTTTTTTTTAATTTTTAATGTTTTCTGTAAATGTAGAATTAAAGTACTGCATAAGTAGTTTAATCAACAGCATTAATCTCTTCTAGTGATTCCACCGAGATGTTTCCAGCGATCTATTGTATAACAAGATTGCATTGTGAGTGTAAGTAAAGAGTAGGTTCTTAATGGTATGGCACTGAGCCTTGTACATTAAACCTTTATTACTGGAAGCGTCAATGAGCGCATGTGATTTGATATGCAGCACCTGCTAAAATTACAGTGCTTATTTCGATTCTGCAACTCAATGTTTAGTGGTTATTTTATCAAATGAGCTAAAATATACTATTAGTTTGAGAATATTGTGCTGTGTGGAGTGTTCTCATTTGTATAAAAAAAAAAACACTGTTAATTTGATACAACTCATTGCCTTTTTCACAAATAATAGTCTTAGCTGTGAGGAGAAAAAAGTAATACTCCCAATCTACAATTAACAAATGGTTTTTTTTCTTCCTGCTGCTCATTTATGGTGGAGAACCGGTATAACATCTTTTCTTTTTAAATATGGCTGGAGTGTTATTGTAACGTATCCTTTGGTTTCCCCACAGTAGATGCCTTTCCAGAACACAGTTATCAGATGAATGTTGAGGATTTTTCCTCCAGGAAGGCTAATAAAATGTATTGTTTTATTTTGAAATTGCGCGTATGTACCTTTTTGTATGGTACAGACAGTTGGACAATTTGCAGTTGGTTGTATTTGAAACATTTGAAATTTCCTTTGTTCAGACAGTGGGATCTCTGGGAGAAGAAGGTAAAATGTCAGCTTGGTGCTCAGCTAGAAACTGGAGGGAAAAGTCAGTGATTGTATTCACTGGTTGCGCCTAACAAATTGGCACCCCAATTTAAAGGTTTTGTTCACCTTTCAAACACCTTTTTTCAGTTCAGTTGTTTTCAGATTGTTCTCCAGAAATAAAGACTTTTTTCAATTGCTTTCCATTTTTTTTTTTTTACTGTTATTCTGAAAATTTAAGTTTAAAGTTCAATGTTCCTATCTCTGGTGCTCCAGTCTGGCAGCTCAGCAATCCAGGTGTAGATTCTGAACTGTGAACTGTGCTACATTAGTTTTTTTTCCAGCAGCATCTGTGGGATATTAACAACTATTATATCAATTATAACAGCTGAAACACAGGGATTTTTTCTATCCAGCAGGACCAAAAATAAGAAAAGTATCAACTAATCAATATAGAACAGTTTACAGAGTCAATGACCCCCTCCCAGAGCTGCTTTAGAAAGACAAAAGAAGGTGAAAAATTAAACTTCACAGCAAAAATGCTAAAAATAAATCATTAGTAATTAAAATTGAAAAACGTCTTTATTTCTGGTAAATTATCTGAATTGAAAAAGTGTTGGAAGGTGAACAACCCCTTCAACTTCTTATTGTAAGGGTAGGGGCACACGGGGAGATTAGTTGCCTGCGATTTTCAAAAAGGAAGTCGCCGCGACAAGGCAATCGTCTTTGGGCAGGAAAGATTTTGCGCGACTTTTGATTCCAATCGATTTATATCCCATAGTGCCGCTACGTTCTTCTCCCATGCAAGTCGTCTTGGCATTCATTCTCTCAGCGTGTTGTCTACATGTCATTATGCCAGCACAAGAATTTACATACTATCGCAGCTACTAATCTCTGTGTGTGTGTGTGTGTGCTTGTAGGAGATTTCAGTACTTATCTATGTACATGCTATTTCTGACAAATGGCTCCAAAAAGGGTCTCTTTGCATTTTGGAGTTACAGCCGATCTCAAATCATGCTGTGTGCATAATAACTGGTAATTTGCATGTTGCTGCATGCAATACAAAACAAACTCACTTTTAAAAATCTGGGCGACTAATCTCCCCGTGTGTCCCTACCCTTAGGGGCAGATTTACATATAGTCGAATATCGAGGGTTAATAAACCCTCGATATTCGACTGCCGAATGTAAATCCTTGGATTTTAATCCATCGATCGAACGATTTTTCTTCGACCAAAAAATTGTTAGAAAGCCTATGGGGATTAACATTGCACCTCGATAGGTTTTATGTATTAAGTAGGGGGTCGAAGTTTTTTCAAAGAGACAGTACTTCAATGTTTTTTTTATTCTATTCCTTCACTCGAGCAAAGTAAATTTGCCCCTTGATGTGCACAGATTCCAATTGGCTGAGTAGCTTCAACTGTGTCTAGCCAGGGAGTGTGGTGTTGGACTGGGGTGTCCAGGACCCACCAGGGGCTGTGAATTTAAAGGGTCCTTGTCCCTGCATCCTCCACCCCAACCCCCCACACAGTGAGCACACACCCCATACCTTTACCACCTTAATTTTTTCGCTCAAGACTGGGTCGGGGAATAAAACAGTATCTTGTACAAAGTGCATGAATTCATATTCCTAATGGATTTTTTAATGTTTACATGATTTTTACCAGTTTTAAGGTATGGAGACAATTTTTCTGCATATTAAATCATATGCCTATTACACTTGAAGCTCAAAACCTAAACAAGTTCAATTTTCAAGTTATATTGGCATCTGTTTTGATACATATTTCAGTACACTGCATGTTCAGTGACTCTTCAGGTTCATTATCCTAATTCCTGGTGGTACAAAGCATCCATATCTTTTATAACAAGGGTTTGAGACAGCTTGTTCTTGTTTTTTTTCTAGAATTGGGCACATGCTGCGTTACCAAGAGTTAGTTTTATGCACTAGAGATTTTAAATGCTAGACATAGTCAGCTCTGTACGCTTTTAAAATCCCTTTCGACAGTTGCAGAAGTGGATAGAAATATTGTTGATACAGATATCTGTACTGTGACATGTGAAATCTCCGAAACATTAAACAATGTAGCTCCTTTTTCCTGATGATACATAAGGAAGTTAAAAAAAGAGCAAACTGCTGTAATCTTTTATAATCTTTTAAAATACCATATTCTGGAATCTTCTTATGCACTGAATACCCATTTAGAATTTTGTTCTTATGAATGTTGTCTTTATTTCTGTGACTTTTTTTGAGAGGGGGAAATAAATTGCACTTTCCTTTTAAGCTTTCAGAAACACCAACAGTAGGTGAACTTTATAAATACATTTTATTTGATAAAAATTAAATAAATTTAATATATATTAATATTAAATACATCGATTCAGTGTTTTATTAGTAACATATGAATGATTTTACCAAATAACTAATTCTACACTGTTAAGTATATTCGTGGAAGTATAATGCTGCAAGCCAAGACAGGGCATCTTATTAAAAGAACAGAAGGAAGATTTGAGTGCAAAAAACTGGATGTTGTTTAAATGAAGTCCCATGGGTTAAATCCTTGATGGATTTTTATGCCTCGATGGCTTCACAGATGTGATGTCTGACATCATGGTTTTAGTATACTCTGGCTTACAAACATGGTATATTAGATAATTGGCCCACTACATCAAAAAATGTCCTTCTCTAGTAACTTTGTTTACTATTTTTTTCAAAATAATTTCAGATTAACTTTCTTCCCTCAATCGTTACCAATGATGTTTCTATTTTAGGCAGGTTAGTTTGTTTTCAGTTCTTTGGACTTAAGAATTTGAGATACTCAAAACTTTGTATAATTGGTACCATGGATACAGTCTATAATAAAGAATGTATTCATATGTAATATGTAAAAACATATTACTTACCACTTACCCTCAATGCTGCAAAAAATGCAATTATAAATAGAGTTCTAAACAAAATACATTCATAAACATTCAAAGACACTTCAGGTAAAACATTTATCAATTTGCTCAACAATTCCATCGTAATGGGTTTCCTAGTATCAACCGATTTGTTCTTTCTGGCTAAACCTTTTAGAATCTGTTTTACCAAGTGTGTTTTAGTAAAGTCCATCTTGCCCATCAGTTTCAGGAAGAATGAAATTCCAGCAACTTTTCTCTTTAAAGTTGCAACACTATTCTGATATTCCATTTGTTTCCGCAAGAAATACAAAAATAATTCATATTCTGATGTATATTCTGTAACTTGACTCTGGGATCTAAAACTATCCCAAGTGTTCCAGTCGGATATATATTGTGACAAAGTTTTTTCCGACAATGAATTAATTACTGCTTCTTTCAGTTTCACCAAACCAAATCCCATAGGTACTCTGGGCATGCTGTTCCTTGCACTTCCGCTCCTTTCTCTAGTCCCCAGAATATCCCAAACTGTAAGCGAGACAAAGAATCAGCAGTTGTATTCAGAGTTCCTTTTATATGTTTAGCCTTACACCAAATATTATGTTGCAGTGATCTTAACACTAAATACCTCAAAAGTTTGAAGATAAATTATTAATAACTTGAACAACTCCCAAATTGTCAGTTCTAAACAATATTCTCTTATTCGCTAAAATGTGACCCCAAATCTCTACTGCCACCACAATCGGAAATAGTTCTAGTAGCACCAAGTTTTTTGTAAGTTCTTCATCTATCCATTTTTAAGGCCAAGTACCTACACTCCACTGCCCTTCAAAAAATGCACTATAGCCCACTGATGATGCTGCGTCTGTAAATAGCTGTAAACTGTCACTGTCAGC
Source organism: Xenopus laevis (assembly GCF_017654675.1). Lineage (NCBI taxonomy): Eukaryota > Metazoa > Chordata > Amphibia > Anura > Pipidae > Xenopus > Xenopus laevis. The sequence continues at coordinate 124,432,280 of NC_054374.1, read as the reverse complement.
AAAGTCCTTTTGCCAACATGACATACCATTGAAATATAACAAAAATTGCTGCCAGACCTTCAGGTCCTCTTTTGCTTCAGCTGTTATTCTAATGTTAAAGTTAGGATTTTTAACTCCTGCAGTCAGTTTTGTTAATCTTCTATTAAAAACCCTACCTATGGGTAATATGCGTGTGGCAAAGTTTAAATGACCAAATTAAAGACTGAAGTTCCTTCAGCTTTAATTTCTTGACCATTAATGCATGAGAAATTAACTTTTTTAACTTCTCCAACTTCTCCGCCCGGTAACCTGAACTCCATCTTAACTGAATCAATTTCAATACCTAGGAATTGTATTAGTGTTGTAGGCGCTACTGTTTTTTCTTCAGATAAGGGCACACCAAACTCCCTCGCTATCCACATGAAAACTCTCAATAAATGACAGCAAGTTTCTGTTTCCTTTGGACCAATAAACAAAAAATCGTCTAAATAATGTATAACAAAAGAAGATCCAGATTCAAACTTTACAGCCCATTCAATGAATTTGGCAAAAACTTCAAAATAAAAACACCATAATGAACAACCCATAGGCAGCCTTTTATCGTAAGAATAATCTCCTTCAAAGTGAAAACCCAAAACCCAGTAGCAGTCTGGGTGAATTGGCAACAATCGGAATGCAGATTCAACATCTGATTTAGCCATAAGCGCTCCTTGCCCGCATTCCCTGAGAATATCTAATGCTTGATCAAACGAAGTGTATGACACTGAAAATAAATCCTCATCAATCCCATCATTCACAGAGTCACCGCACGGATACGACAGGTGATGAATTAACCTAAATGCGCCAACTTCTTTTTTAGGAACAACACCCAATGGCGACACCTTAAACTTTTGGAATGGGAATTCCTTAAATGGACCTTGAATCCTGTTCAACTCCAATTCTTTTTGAATCTTATTCCTAACAACTCCTCATGTAAATGAGCAGATTTTAAATTATCATACACACATATCTATGGCTTAATGTTCTCAGTTGGTATACGGAAACCTTCACTAAAGCTCTGTCTAATTAGTATGGCCATCTGTTGGTTTGGATAGAGCTCTAGCCAAGGCAACATTTTTAACCAATTCACTGGGGTTGCCAATTTTGCCTGGTTGCTCTTTTGTTGCTTTGAGGTTGACTGTGTATTTTCTTGCACAACAAAAGGAAGGATGATTACCATTACAAATAGAGCATTCATGCTTATATCTACAATAAGCCTGCCATTTACACACCGACTCGTTGTAAGCCCAACAACAATTTGGTTTGGCAGCTGGATTTTTACTTGTAGCAATAGCGACAGGAGTTTGTCTAGGAGCTATCATTCCTAACCAAAGATCTACATCCTACATCCTTCCCCAAGTGATTTCAGGATGGACTGACATTTTTTATCTAAATCTATCATCATAGAAGTACCATGATAATCCCCCATAGCTTTTATAAGCTTCCAGGATAATATCAATGTGTTTAAACAATTGTGGACCAAGTTGTGTTTTTTTCTCAGTCATTACATTGGCATAAATACAAAAGGCTTGCAGCCAATTCGTGAATGTACGAGCCATGGGTCTCCTTCTGTCATCCTCATTATCAGCTTTATTAGTGTTAAAATCCTTTGATGAGGGAATTAGTGACAAAATGTCCATGTATTCACCCTTAATAATTTTTTCTTTTACGCTGGATGACAGATGTAGGCCCAATGGTGTAGTGTTACATGTTACAGCATCTTTTAAACAGACCTCAGGAACTTTAGAACCTGAGTTAGCACTTGATTTAACTGTAGGAACTATGTTGTTAAAAAATGATGAGAGTGAGTTAATCGCCTCTCTAAAAGTCAGTAGCTCTACATTACCTAATGCACTTGCGACGTCCTTTTCCTGTGATGAAGCCGCTGTCTGTGCCGGTGCTGGTCCTGGGCATGCTGTAGATGTAGATGGGATCGCTGTGAGGGTAGACAGCGGTTCCTGAGCGGTGGTTACAGCTCTTATGTAGCCTGGCCCACTTGCAACAGCGGCCTGACTAACTGCTCCAGGAACCGCTGCCTCTCCCCTTGCTGTGCCGGACCTCACAGGAACCTCCGATCTTGCTTCTTGCCTTAGGGGTGAAATGGATGGCCACACTCCTGTTGAATACTGCTGGGCTGCGGCGCTCCTCTTTGCGGGCTTCTTGGCTGGAATCTTCTTCTTTGTAGTGACAGCTCTCTTCTTGCCGCTTAGGATCCGCCTCCGAGTTGATTGAAGCTGTGTCGGCTCCGCCTCACGTTCTATTACGCTGGCCGCCTCTTCTGACATCACGTCAGCATCCTCCATCACTTCCGTCTCGGCGCGCGGGTCCCAGGAGCTTTTCTGCAGAAGCCGACGCAGATCCTCATTGCTAGCGGAGTTCCGAATCCACTGAAGAATATCCATGCCGCTCACCTCTTCAGCTGCAGTCCTTCTTCTTCGCCGACTCTTGCCAACTGACCCAATTCACCGGCGCCGCAGGTAATTTATACTCACTGGATAGGTCACCTGACTTCTCCCAGCCAATCAAAATTGAATCACCTCACCTGCCGGGCCCGCGTCCACAAGCAAATCCACGCTCGGCAGGTGAGGTTAACCCATACATGCCTTCAACCTGCCCATGCTTGTGCAGGTATAATTCCCTGCCCAACACATTACTTTCACACAGCTCCTAATTATTCCTTTTGTACAATTTTATCTCTAAGGAAACGTGTACCTTTTGGTCAAATGATATCATTACTCAACGCTCTTAAGCTAATTTTTTTGACAGAGTACATGACTTCAATTAACCTCTGCCTGTGTAAGTGTTAAATTATTTGTAGCATAATGCAAATGGTTTAAAACATCAATTTGCATGAGAGAGGAAGTGCCGTAATTCGCTCCCGGTCTGTTTGTCTGTTCTGGTTTAGGTGCTATGGACACCTTCAAGCGTAACTTTGTGAAGACAAAGGCTTGCAAACCCATAACCTGGATAGGCCGGCCCAGACAACCTGGCTGGCCACGTGCCCCCCCCATGCGTGTACGAGACCGTACTCACACAGACAAGTGAGCTCATACGAGCACCAATAAGCGCACATCCACAGGACTTTCTTAGCCGGACTAGGAATGTTCATTCAGGAATGTGAAAGTGAGCATTTCTAAGAGAACCCTGTCTATCAGGAGCAGTGTCTGTCTTAGGCAGTGCATTTCCCATTTAAATGAATGAGAAGTGACTGCAGGTGGAAAAGTGTTTATTGATTGCCATAGTTCCCATGTGCCATTACGCTTCATCTAGTGAAAGTGTTTAGAATGAAATGTGATAATCCCTGTACAATGCTTGTCAATGGCCATTGCACCTTATAAATTGTTCTTAAACAAGACTTAAACCCTCTATAAAACTGACAAGATTAGTTGTGGAAGCTTTCCACAAAAAATGGGGTGTTTTTGCATTGCTGAAAAATTCCATAAACAGCAATATTTCACTGAAATACTTTGAAGTCAATAGGAAGGCGACTCACATTGAGATTAAGGCAATTTTAGATCTGCAATTAAATATACTTTACCCTACCTTGTTGGAGTAGCTTCTTTTCACAATGCCACAACTGTTTTATAGGAAAAAAGGCTCTGATATTTTTTAAAAACCAGACCCCCAAGGAAACATTTTGAAGTGGATTCACCACATTTGTTGAAGTTAAACTGTATCAGGTGAGAAAGTTTACTCATCGCTAATCAGAACAGATGGCATTTTGCTGTTACTAAATAAATAGCCGCAGTCAATAAAAATATCATCCAAACATAAAACCGAGATTCTTGCTGTCCAATGTAGAGTTTAGGTCTTCGCTCAATCAGCAATTCCCTTTCAAGATGCATTCCAAAGAAAAAATAAATAAACATAGCTCCTAACATTTTGGAAAAGAAAGAGGGACAAAAAAATTTGTCGCACGGAGCACCCATTTTTTTGCCACACCCCCTAATTACCATTTTCATTTTACAAAATGTGGCAGTTTATGAATGTTTGAATACATTTCTGTGGTTTTTAACTGTTATTACAGTTTTGCTAATCAAGGTGAATTGCCCTTCAAGCTGCAAGTCAAAGTTTTCCCAAGAGACCTGCTTATCTTAATTTGCTACAATTGCTTCTTTGCCTATCTAAAATTGTTACAAAAGTATCTAAGTGTACCTGCCACATATTCTGGACTCTCTGCCAAAAGCCAATTTAGTTTCAGAAACTCAAATTTGTATCTTTTTCTGGCTGTTTAGTGCAGGAGATCAAAGAGAAAGTCGGGACATTTCGGTAATTATCGGGGGACTGTGGGTTGAGCTGTCAAAATTTTAAAGTATCACTGAAGGATAGCAGAGTCGTATATATATATATATATATATATATATATATATATATATATATATATATCAATTAAATGCTAGGTGTTGTTATTTATAAAGCTAAACACATAACATTTCTGCTTTAGACACCTTCTTCACAGCCATGACAGGGTCACAAATCACATTACATTCTCCTGATTTCCATGATATCAGCAGGTCTGGTCTAAATTCTAAGGTTTAAGTTGTCATGGGAACCTAGCTAAATGTCAGCTGAGTCTAGCAATCAAATTTCCCTTCACAGACAGTTATAAAACATGTATTTCACAACTGATTAATTGCTAATGTCAGACCCCTGGAAACTTGCTTTTAGTTCCTATTTCGTGGTGTACCCAATTAGCGGAGATGTAAATAAAGCACAGATTTTTGTTAGCTAGATCTTAAAGTAAAAGGGGAGCAGACAGATAAATGTAGTTTAGGGTTGCTTCATTTAGAACATTCCAAGAAGCAATTATAGAAAATATAAACTGTAAACGTCGTCTGTTTGTCAGTTTAGCTATCTATCTATACTACTTGAGATGCCCAAAATGTTTCAGAACATTAACCTTTAACGTTTAAAAATTTTGGAGTGAAAAAACGCACATTGACTTCAATGCATTTGTAGAAATTTTTTTTGGGAAGCAAAATGGGTCAGATTCGCCAATCACTGATTATAATAAAAGTTCAGACAAACAAAGAATTTTTTTTTTTTAAACATCCGGACAGCACACAATTTCCTCTTAACTGCCCTGGAGCACTGTAAAAACTTATTTATAGCTCTCTTTTCGTGGATTATGTTTTTTTAGGCAATTGTACAGGATTTAGTGGCAGAAACTTTGTAATAAGCATTGTCTTGATTTAATGTTTCATTTAATTATATGTCACAATAAAGGATTCTTTCACAATCACACTTTTAGGCTGAAAAGCTAAAAGAAAAAGCTCAACAACAAGATTTAGAGAGACAAATAAAGTGGCAAGAACATAAATACCAGTAAGATACAATAACAATTAATATTTATTTATATTTATAAGTATATACATAGCACATGCTATAGGTTTAAATATGTTGGAAGTAATATTAAATCATTTAAGTTCAAATACATCATATTTATTACTGTGCCTTAACTATTAAGAACTATTAAAACCACCTTATTTGGTCATGTATAATTGCAATAAGCAAAAAAGAATTTTGCTTCCCTAGATTGGGGGACTGGAGACCCTGCAGCTGGAGAACGGACACTTAAGGCCCCCATACACGAGCCAATAAAAACTGCAGACAGACTGAGTTGGCAGTTTATTGACCCGTGCGTGGGGCAATCCGAAGGGCTTCCCCGATCGATATCTGGCCGACACTTGGCCAGATCTCAATCATGCAGGTTAAAAAATTCCGTTGGGTCAAGGTATCTGTGCATCTATACGGTCCCGCGATCCGACCGCCCATATCGGATCCATTCTAATTCAATCGTTGGGGCCCTAGGGCCCACGATTGGATCAGCCCAATATCGCCCAATATCATCAACGAGCGGATCTCTACATCTATGGCTGTGCACTACAAGGCATTTATTTTTGAGTTACCTTTTAGTATGTCGTAGAATATCCCATTCATAGCAGCAATTTCATTGGTTTTTTTATCTCCAGTTTTTTAATGATCTACCCTCTTAGTCTACTTCCATGCAGCTTTTAGATAGGGGTCAGTGACCTCAGCAACTTAAAACCTATTGCTCTGTGATGCTAAAAGGTTGGTATTGTTACTTTTTAATACTTATTATTCAGACTCTCTACTATTCATCTTCCACTCAATTTTTTACCCCAACAATCTTACAGGTGAAACTGAAGCACTATATAAAATAAGGTAAGAGTTCCGTAAAATCATGTAAAACTAATGTGGCTGCCATTACAACTTTTTCTGTGCGAGATCTCTACAAATGAACACTGTGTTTGTAGAAAAAAAACATACAATGACAGCATATACAGTACATGTGCAGGCCAAATACAAACACACATATTTATACACATAGATTTAGAGGGTAAGGTGCCAAAAAAATTTCAAATGACGCAAGTGATGGGCATGTGTGAGTTAATTGCATCATCAGTGCCGATTACCCAATGAGAAAGCTAGTGAAGAAAATATCTCATAATAGACAATCAAATAGGATACATTTCATGAAAATGTAAGTTAAGTGTATAAGTGAATACAGGGACAGGTACCCTGCAGGAGTGAAAGTTAAAAACAATACGACCACCATTGTGTCTTACTGTGTGTTTGGGGGAGGTACCTTCACCTAACTCCGCCAAGATGGATCGTACGGCTGCTTATGTGTCTGTGGTATGTCGCTACCAATCCAATTATGGGAGAAGATGTATAGGAGAGCAGTACCTACAGCCTTCTGTCAACCAAATTTTTGTATTACAAGCCCTATCAGTGCGGATTTTTTGCTGTTTTATAAACACCATAAGTACAAGCTGCACACCTCGAGTGTATATTTGTAAATACAGAGTCTCAAGTACTGGCACTCACAGGATTTGCACAAAAAAGGAGGAAAAAGGTTATCTCATGAATAAAGATGATAGTTTATTAAACCGACGTTTCGGTTCCACACAGGAACCTTTCTCAAGGACACATAAAACAGCAAAAAAATATATATGTAGGGGCCCCTACAGGTTATTCTGCCCTGCAGCTTTAAGGCCCCCACCCTTTTCTTAGTGTGATCTGCCCAGAGACTTCCTGCCGCACTGCAATATAGTGTGTCTAAGGAGTGGCCTCTTCCTCTTTGGCCTGTGGATGATGATCTAGCTGGGTGTGCTCAGAGGGGCTGGGTACAGCAAGGCCCAGAAAGGAAGTGATAGATTGGAGGTATCTCTCCCAACAATTTGTTTTGCTTACTCCTGACAAAGATCCCTGTGAGGGATCGAAACGTTGAGTTTCAATAAATAATTATTTTTTGCATTAGAGAAGCCCTGTGAGTGTCGCTACTTCTAGAATATATACTTATTATATTATTGTGGGCACCCAGGCGTTTGCTTCAGGAAACTGAGTGCACCTTTGGGATTTGTATATATATATGTAGGGAATCCGTGCAAAAGCATTGCCCTTATCCCTGTAATGGCAGAAGCATAAAGCCTGTGTCTGTGTGCTGTAAGCTGTTACCTAGCAACCAGCTAGTCAGTGATTTCAGTGCAACAGGAAGTGACACAGCAGCTAAGGAGTGGCAGGCAGGAAAAGGAAGTCACAGATACTGGCAAAAGAAGAGAGCCTGGCATAGAGAGCTGCATGGTGAACAGAGGAAGCAAGAGAGCTGCTGGTGGGCCAAGAGAGCTGAGAGGCTGCACCAAAAGTATTCATTTGGATCGGGCTGGCACAGGGAAGCCACATACTGTGCCTGGAAAAAGGAGAGTGTGAAAGGAATCCAGACTGAAGGAACAAACAGCAGGAGATTCCTATCTGAGCATCCAAAGGGACTGATAATCGCACTGTATGACTGAATGTGCTGGATTCTCCTGGAGAGCGCTCTAAAGTATTCCAAAGAGGATTTGTGAGTATCCTGGTTAAAGGGACAGTACCCAAAAGAGGCACTGAAGAATAAAGAGACTGTGTATTAAAGGACTTTGCTTTTATTAGTTAGGTAGACAGTTTGGCGCTAGCAAGTTAGTTAGTGAGGCCCTATTGCCACCAGTTAGGAGTGCTTCATGTACTAGTTGGCCAGTTATTTTATATAAACCATTATTTAGTTTAACCTATACTGTGTGTGTGTGTGTTATTACTGTATTCCTAGTGGGGCCACCCGTAGGTGCATTTCCGGATCCCACTAGGTGGAGGCACTGCGCTAGTAAGTACCAGGTACCCAGTCTCTACCCATACCACTGCAGAGTGGCTCAGGTTTGTCCCGTGCCATCAGGTAAGCGCCACACGTGGAGTGTAACACCGACAAAGGGGTGTTGAAGGGGTTACATATATATATATTTGCGAAACGCCCGCGAAAAAGTAGACTCAAGTCCAAAAGAGGAGAGAGTGTTTAGTGTGTTAATGGTTGAATAGGGGGGCAAGAAGAAAAAAAAGAAAGAAAAAGAAGGTAGGGTAGTGGGGGAAAGCAGGATTCTACGGAAGCCTAACAGAACCTATGTGAGTGTGTGTATCACGATATTCAATAATCAACGGATCACTTAAAATCCATATCAGGAACGAGTCACATAAGCCCCACTGAAGTTAGTAAAAAAGGGCATAAGAAATTAGTTTATTTAATCCCCTGGGGCTAGGTGTGTCAAGGCAGTGTATCCACTTGAGTTCCGTCTGGAGCAGCAGGCGTTCGCGGTCACCACCACGAACCTCTTTTGGATTTTAGTCTACCTTAGTTTGGAAGGGCAGTGAAGCTCCATGTCCCTTACATTAATAAGGTGGTTGACCATGCTAACTATCCAGTGCACTGGTTATACGGACATGTAGCCTACACGGCACTAGCTTTAAAAAGAATACGTACGAGCTATTGTCTATTCCACCTCCTGATGTTGAGCACAGGGGTTTACCTGACTGATTTCAAATGGGTACATTAATCGCAGATAAGTCCAGTGCTCAATACCCCTTTATAGGGGGAGGGACTACCCTAGCATGTACGTAAGTGTGCCTAGGCAGATTGTTCCACTTATATCTATTTTTATGAGTGTGTTCACCAAAGCTCAAACGTACTTCTCTGTTATCACAGTCTGATCCGCCTTCTCTTTCCTCACACCACCTTCCCCTCTGCGTTTTTCCGTTCTCCTTTTCTTTCTCTTACTTACAGGTTCACGGTCCCCTATAAACAGTACTAGTGATCTGTAATGCGAGTGCCTTTATTCTGAAGACAATAATCCACTGAATTAACAACGCTACCAAGTTTTACAATTGCGCAGTTAAGTGAAGGTCTCCAACTTTGGTTACTACGATCCGGATGCTTAACAACCCACGGCTTCACATGCATGCACAAGTATTGTGCACACCCCTTCAGACATGAGGGACGTGATTGGCCAATACAGCCAACGCCTACTTTTCACTTCCAGTATGCACTGATGAGATGATCCGGCCGTCCTGACAGATGTCTCCAATACTGCATGCAATCGTTAGCAGCACACAAACCTTCCCATCTGACCAGCATCTTCTGACTCCTACCTCTGGTTGTAAAGATCGCCTCCAAGTGGGTCGGTATATTTACCTTCTCTATGTTAACTCAGTTGACCCCCCCCAGAGACTCAGTAGAAGTACTCACAGCCTGTATACACAATTACAATTTCGATTGAACTATATTGCTTAATATGACGTTGCTATAACCACATATGACTTTTAATTGAACAAATGTTACAAAGTACACTTTTTTTCTATCGCTACTGTTCCTTAGGTATGCACAATATGTTAGTGATACATATTTCTGGCACTTTGGGCACTTAATTAACCCTGCACATTATAGAGTTCCCTTCTCCCTCACTACTGACACTAAGTGATGTCAGCACTTCCCTTTTCCCACCTCTGTGGGTTTAAATGTTTGGTTGTTGTTAATTTTTTTCACGTTGAGAAAGGCTAGAGTGCTAGCCGAAACGTCTGCTTCTGTTTGCTAAATAAAAACACTTTTATTGGACTAATAAGACCTGAGAGTGCTTGCTTATATATATATCAACATCATCATTTATTTATATAGCGCTGTCAAGATACGCAGTGCTTTATATATATATATATATATATATATATATATTTATATATATATATATATATATATATATATATATATATATCAAACAAAAAAGTCCAGACCACTTGCTTAATGAAACAAAAAAGGTTTTTTACCAAGCAAGAAATTGCATTGCAACGTTTCGAAGCTCCCGCTTCTTTATCAAGCATACATGATCACAGTGACATCACATCCTATATAGGGTCATGGGCATAGACTCCGCCCACCCTCATGTTAAATAAATCAAGCATAACCCCATAATATCAAAGGGAATCACCCAAAATTAGAAAAATCCGAAAACATTTTTTAACATTTTTTCAAACACTGTTAGCATAATTCTTATACATGTCTGGTTATGCTACAAATAGATTTTTTGTCACAATTATATAGGAACACCATACAATGGTTTCACTTAAAGTAGAGAAACAATGTAACATATAGGATATGTAATGTCACGACGTCCCAAATTTACCCCTTCCTACAACAATGTATCATACTCATATAAAAGCATGCAGATCATACTCTCTATTGAGTCCCTTTGGATGTAATGTTTGTAATGTATGAATCCAAAACTTTTCCCTTTTCTGGAGTTGTAGGAGTCTGTTGCCCCCCCCCGACGTGGGGGGGCAACAGACTCCAACACAAGAAACCTCAAGGTTGCTACCGAATGTCGTGCTACATGAAAGTGCGCCGGAACCGGTAACTTCAGTACCTCCTTTCTGATGGTTGATTTGTGCTGGCTAATCCTATCACGCCGCAGGAGCAGGCAAGACACGGCAGGCACGGACTACCAGCAAGACAGCACAAAGGAAGTGACATCGCTGGTGATAAACATTTCTAAGAAGGTACTGTCACAATCAGAATTGTGTGTGTTACAAAAGGGCCTGTCATTTTGTCCCTCTGCTAAACTAGACACATTTTCTTTGGATATAGACCTGCAACGGTTCTATAGACTATTGAGACTTAAGGTACAATTTAAAGACGAGGGGGTTGGAGAGGCTCACGCACATACAGAGACACTTACGATGCAACGCTTTAATTTGCGTAAGAAGAGCAAGTATCTCCCACCTACTTCTAACCATCCGGTTGAGACCGTTATCGGCTTTATAGCTCGTGATATTAATCACTTGGTACAAGACCCCAAGGGACTTAGGTCTATGCGGTTTGATAATAACTTATCATTAACTGAACGGGACTCTTTGTGTTCGATTATGGGGGATGATACAATAATATGCAAACCTGCTGATAAGGGGGGAGCTTTGGTGATTCTAGACAAGGAATATTATATACAGGAGATCCTGGGCCAATTGAGTGACGGTAATACGTATATGTGTCTGGAAAAGGATCCGACAGTTGAGATAGCAAGCTTGATATCTGAGATATTGTTACGTTATCAGGATTTGGGGATCATCAATGAGGGCCTTAAGGGTTTTCTTACACAGGAGTTTCCGTGTATTCCTGTGTTTTACACTTTGCCTAAAGTGCATAAAAATCTACAAACCCCCCCAGGGCGACCTATTGTAGCAGGAGTCAATTCGATACTTTCCCCCTTATCGATATTTTTGGACAAAGTATTAGCACCATTTGTACCTATGGGGCGGTCATATGTGAAGGATACATCCTACTTTTTGAGGTCGTTACAGACCTTGGATGTAGGTGAGGAGAAGGCAATATTGGCAGCTTTAGATGTAAGTAGCCTGTATACTTCCATCCCCCATGAGACGGGCATGGCAGCGGTCCGCTCTGTGTTAGAGAGATCCGAGTATGATGCAATACAAACTAACTTCTTTATGGAACTTCTATCTGTGGTTTTACATAAAAACTATTTCTTGTTTCAGGATAGATTTTATCTCCAATTACAGGGTACCGCGATGGGATCCAACGTCGCTCCTACGTACGCCAACATTTTCACGAATTATTTTGAAGACACATATGTCTATACACATGAATTATTCCAGAGGCATTGCCTTAAGTGGTGGCGCTATATCGACGATTTGTTGGTAGTATGGAGGGGTGACGATGGATCCCTATCGGAGTTTAAGTCATACTTGGATACTTGCATTCCAACCATTACATTCACATATACGTATAGTGAAGAGAGGGTGACATTTCTAGATACTACAGTGTACCGGAAAGGAAGACAATTGCACACTGATTTATTTGTTAAAGCAACTGATAGGAATAACCTATTACGGTTTGATAGCTCACACCCGAGGGCTAACATCTCCTCTCTCCCCAGGTCGCAACTGTTGCGTGTTAAACGAATAGTTTCGGAAGAAGAGAATCTTACTGAACGTTTGACGGAGATGACAACTAAATTTACACAGAGGGGGTACCCGAGTACACTACTTAATCAGGAGGTAGCAAGAGTCAGGGAACTACATCGAGATTCTATTATACAGGAAAAAGTACCAGAGGTGTCGAAGACAAGACGTATACCGTTTGTGCACACGTATCACCCAAGCACACGTAAGATACATCAAATTATTTATAAACACTGGCCCTTATTACAAAAAGCTTACCCAGATATTCTGGAATTTCAAGCACCCCCCCTCTTGTCGTATAAACGCCCGAGGAGTTTGAGGGATAGATTGGTTAAGGCAGATCTAGGCACTGCACGGACCAACCCGCAGAGACTCTTAGCACCTTTGAGAAATGGCATGTACCCGTGTGGTAGATGCAATCAATGTTCCAGTGTCATACGTACAAATGCTTTTACACATCCTCATACAGGGCGGAAATTCAAGATACAAGACCATTACACATGTGACACTGAATACGTAGTATATATGCTGAAGTGTCCCTGTGGGTTGGCCTATGTGGGTGAAACCATTCAACCAATCCGTGATAGGATTAGCCAGCACAAATCAACCATCAGAAAGGAGGTACTGAAGTTACCGGTTCCGGCGCACTTTCATGTAGCACGACATTCGGTAGCAACCTTGAGGTTTCTTGTGTTGGAGTCTGTTGCCCCCCCACGTCGGGGGGGCAACAGACTCCTACAACTCCAGAAAAGGGAAAAGTTTTGGATTCATACATTACAAACATTACATCCAAAGGGACTCAATAGAGAGTATGATCTGCATGCTTTTATATGAGTATGATACATTGTTGTAGGAAGGGGTAAATTTGGGACGTCGTGACATTACATATCCTATATGTTACATTGTTTCTCTACTTTAAGTGAAACCATTGTATGGTGTTCCTATATAATTGTGACAATTGTGACAAAAAATCTATTTGTAGCATAACCAGACATGTATAAGAATTATGCTAACAGTGTTTGAAAAAATGTTAAAAAATGTTTTCGGATTTTTCTAATTTTGGGTGATTCCCTTTGATATTATGGGGTTATGCTTGATTTATTTAACATGAGGGTGGGCGGAGTCTATGCCCATGACCCTATATAGGATGTGATGTCACTGTGATCATGTATGCTTGATAAAGAAACGGGAGCTTCGAAACGTTGCAATGCAATTTCTTGCTTGGTAAAAAACCTTTTTTGTTTCATTAAGCAAGTGGTCTGGACTTTTTTGTTTGATATATAATTTGTCCTATTGTGGACTGGGTCTGCACTCCACTCCACTTTGTACGTATATATATATATATATATATATATATATATATATATATATATATATATATATATATATATATGGCTTTAGGTCACAAAATAATTTCTTTTGAATTGCATCTTAAGTCTTTGTTTTCTTTAAGCTCAGGTTTTTTTTTTTTCTGTAGCTTCTTTATATAACTCTTTAATATACAGTTTTCTTATACGCTTCCCTTTGGAGCCATAAGGAAACAATTGCTTTATTGTTTGACTGAAACCTGCTTCACTGGATTTATGTTTCAGCAAAATGTAACATCAGCCAAAGCTGGTAACTGATAGAGATGATTAATATGAACACAGACCTTCTCCTCAAATCCTGAAGTACATTGTAACTCTGAAATATTTTCCTAATGTCAAATTCAGTTTGAAGTACTACCAATACTAATAAAGTTAGGGATGATATGTGCCTATCTATATATATTTGCCAGGTTTAAGGAAGGCTTTCATTTTTTTGAAATTCCAGTGACTCTGCAAGAAAAAAGTGATTTTGTTTTATGCCTGGTGTTTAAAAATTTTAGGGCACTGTGTGCTCACTTAAAGGAGAACTGTCACAAACACTGTATAAACATGCACCCAAACTGTAGTTATGTCATGATTGTTTTCACAAATCATTCATTCTTACTTATATTTTCTATGTTGAATCATACCAAAAGTTGAGCTTTCTAAAAATCCTGACTATTGTCAGTACTGGCTTGTTAGGCCTGCAAAATATGTCAGTGAGCATGAGTGTGTTTTAAGAAGGAAACCGGTTAAGTTGAGGAAGAACCTTAAATATTATAACAATCATAGAAAATGATAAATACTGTATAGAAAAAAATTGTGAAACAGATTTTTTAAACATCCACTAGAGTTTAGTCCCCTTTAAATCACTTTAAATGCATCTGTTAAAGATACAAGGCACAGTGTCTTTATGATACTAAAGATATGAGAGATCATTCATGAATGTACCTGCGAGTATGAGTTCTCTGAACGCACATCGATGCAATTCATTAAGGTACTATTGACTGGGGAGCTTTAAAGCTACCTCCACTCCACATCTGGCAGTAGCTCCAGGTTCCCACGGTGGGTTGCATCAATAGGTGAAGTCAACTTACACTCAGTAAATCGGATGCAAACAGAGTTTTAAATGCATGTTCTGCAACCCCCAGTCTGAAAATCCATGAAGCAACCTGCACCTAAATTGTGTCAAAACCCAAGCAAAATGACATTGCACAAGCTGGAAGTATGGATAAAACCCTGATTTTTAGTAATTGCACTTTGCACACTGCAACTGCATTCATATATGCCCCCTATGACCTTTAGAACTTTTTACCATTACCTTAGCATCCCTACTCCCCAACCTTTTTTCGGCTGCCCAGTGCATGAGCCTCCTTAGTTGTGAACAGTAATGAACAAGGGGAAATCAGAGAGGTTCCCAGAACACATGAAAATCATGCAGGTATTCTAGCAAGTTACCATAACTATAGGTTATAGTGCTGCTACAATTGTAGTGTAGCACCCATATATAAAGTATAATCATTATTGCCAGTATTCTATATATAGGTATTAATTGCCTTTAATGCTACTGATATGGATATTATATTTATATTAAATGGGCAGTATACACCTCTATATATATTTTTTTTGAACATGAGCAAAACCAACCTATTTTGTGAACCTTTGTTAACAGATATCAGAAGTCCATTATGCAGAGTACCTGTGTACTTCTACTTATCTACCTCATAATGACCAACCATGGAGTAGCTTCATTGTCCCTGTTTGCCATGTTTAGCTTTAGAAATAACAAAAACCATAGACTGTTCATGATTAAAACAATGGGCAAAATCCTAACTCATGTTAAACAAGGTGGTATATGGCCCCTGTAAGTTTAATAAACAATGTTCCAGATCTACAGTATTGCCACATATTTAAAAACATCACTAATATTCCATCATTTTAAGTACTGTATTAAACATTCATATTTAAAGGGAAACTAAAGTCTAACATAGAAAAATGTGGTATTTTGTATGCTAAACATGAACCTACTGCACCAGAAGCCTAATTAAACAAATGATTTATGCTTTCAAAGTTGGCCACAGGGGGGTCATCATCTTGTAACTATGTTAAACATCTTTGCGAGACCAAGACTACGCACATGCTCAGTGTGGTCTGGGCTGCTGCTTAGGGGTCATCATAAATTATCAAAACAGCTCAAGTTAAATATCTGCCAGAAGACGATACAACACGATTGATTAATAATCAGAATATGCAGGCTGCACTGGGCATTTGTTGTCATGTAATCTAATGTGGATTTTATCGTTTTTGTATTGTTTGATACAAACTGTCTCCAACTCTGCAGAACCAGTGGCTGCAGCAAAATAATCCATCAATGAGAATCCCAGTTTATCTGTTTAAATCTGGCTCCATGATCTTTGTTCCTGCCACTGGAGTTGGAAACATTAAAGGGGACGTAAAGGCAAAAAATAAATACTATTTTTACTTTACTAACTGAAAAAGTAACCTATCCCCAATATACTTCAATGAAATCCTTCCTTCAATTACTTGCTCTGACTGCTGCAGATATGAATCTCTACACGGTTGGCAGCTGTTCTACAGGGAAACAAACAAAGCTGCTCGGATTCTGGTAAGTCCCTCCCCCTGCTGTTTGAAAGTATGATCCTTTACCTGCATAGCAGTTAGGGATCGCCTGAAGTTTCCTATCCAAAGCAGTCAGAGCAAGTAAATGAAGGGTGAATTTCGCTGCATACAGACAGTTTTTTTATAAAAATGGTACACATTTTTTAAATAAAGTATATTGGAGATAGATTTCTTTTCATTTAAGAAAGTAAAAATGGGATTTTATTTTTTTGCCTTTACATCCCCTTCAAGCCATGCTTTATTTGAGACTTACTGTAAAGGACAATATGCAATTTAGACAGGTGCAGAGTCAAGATGAAAGCTTTCTATGCCTTAATGGCACATGTCCAGCATCACTAGGACCAGATTTCACCCCACTTTTATTTGCAGGTCTAGTGTACTCGAATCTGTGTCTGTGTGTGTGTGTGTGTGATGTCTTCTAGCAGATTTGTGTGTATGTGTGTAGAGATGTCTTCTAGCAGATTCCCATGGTACAGCATGTAGGAGAGTTTAATGCTAAGAAACCTTTAGTTTGCATTGGTTATATAATAAACTAGCACATTATGTTCATCTATCTACATTATCAGTACTGAGCTGGAACTGGCATAGCAGAACTGCACACACTGGCTTGATTGATAATGATTTCTTACCTTGAGACTGAGTTCATGGAATAATCATTGATTCTGCTCACTTGCTGTAAGAACCTATTTACTTGATATCCGTGTTGACGTGTCCGCTGGGATTGGCAGCTATTCTGAAAACGTCTCTGACACCATAAAGATTCCATTGTGCATGGCAATAATAGGCTCCCGTTAAGTTTGCATCACATCTAGTCTCAGTTCGTGAAAGCACTAAGGTAATTCTCATATTATATATACTTCCAGTATGTCAGCTTTTTTTTGTAGTGGACAGCAACTCACATATTGAATCCATTTTATAGCTTACGTTTTATTTTGCAACAGTGCAGTCATACACTACAGGGAATGATGTTATTCCTGAACATAGATATTTTGTATTTCTGGAAATTTTATGCTCCTATTTTATGTGACTCCAAGGGGTAAAACCATGTTATTTAATCTGTTCATACAGGACCAATAATGCATTTCTAAACCAGATGTAATGGCCTGCAGTAAGCGATGAAGAGTTTGAGACTTATACAGAAAAAAGCAATGGAGATTTGCCTCCAGCTTGGGTAATGTTTTGTCCTATATATACATATGGTTTATTACAAGTATATAAATGTCATTCACTCATAACTGTAAATGTTTTCATTTTAAGGGGCTTATTATATAGTGAAACCTTTTTCCCCCTGGCATTTTACTTTTTTTGTGGTCCCACCAGTTCATAGAGCATAATGCATGTTCCTAATTTTACATTTTTCCTGAAAAACTCTATAATAGCTTTACTAAAAACTATATACAGAGGTGGGATCCATTATCCGGAACTCGTTATCCAGAAAGCTCCAAATCCTTATTTGAAGCAAAACCAACCTATTATGTTTTTTTTAATGTTTATATGACTTTCTAGTAGGTATGAAGATCCAAATAACGGAAAAATCCATTATCCAGAAAATCCCAGGTCTCCGAGCATTCTGGATAACACGGCCAATACCTGTATTCATTAAACACTGTCAAATGTTTTAACATTTTTTTAAATTAAATTGCAACTGAAAGCAGTTTCTGCCTGTCCTTTTCTGTTGCTTTCTCAGTTTGCCAGACTACAGAAACAATGTATCTGAAATTCTATTCAAGCCAAGGCTTCAGTTCCCACAATAACTTGCACACGTCTGTTGTTTTCCTTTGCAGGTCTGTTAATCACAGAACCTCTTGTTTAGAGGAGAGCTGACTGCCCAGGAGGGAATAGAAAGAGACCGACAGAAACTGCTTTAAGTTTTAATAATATTTACAAATACCTTGAAAAATGGAGGCAATATCTATTGGAAAGTTGAACAGTTTTGGTTGAATATCAACCCTTAAAATATAGTATTTCTCAAGTTCATATTATAATATAATTAAATTAATGGGCTCCAAAAGAAACAGAATTTATTTATGGGTTTCTGATGTCCAAATATGGTAGATATTCAACTATTTTAATAAGATAGAGAGGAATAATGCTAATAGCCATTATTGCACACAGAATCCCTATCTTAAAGGGACAGTAACACCAAAAAGTGTTTTAAAGTAATTAAAATATATCGTACTGTTTAATGCACTGGTAAAACGTGTGTTTTAGCTTTAGAAAGACTACTATAGTTTATATAAACAAGCTGCTGTGTAGCCATGGGGGAAGCCATTCAAGCATATGTTACCAGATGCACTCTCTAGAATCCCTTTATATTCTATTACTGAGCTTATCTGTTATATGCTAAGTAACCTGTGCCTTTTCTACATTTTTAGCTTGAATGGCTGCTCCCAAGGCAACACAGAAGCCTATTTACAAATACCATTGTCTTTCTAAAGCAAACTTATAACTTTTACCAATGCATTGCAACAGTACATTAGATTTTAATTACTTTACAATGCTTTTATTTTTTTGGTGTTACTGTTCCTTTAAAAGGTGAGATTAGAAAACATGAGACTTATCTGGACCTATTTATTATGTGGGCATATTGACTGAAGGAAACACAAGAGAGATCTTAGTGGGTTATTTATCAAAGGTAGAATTTATGTGAATTTGTTTTTACTCTAATAAATACAAATGTACCCACAACTCAAATGGAAGGTTATTTATGAAAAAACTCAAACGTCTAATATTCGATTGAATAGTCCCAGCCCGAATTTAATCGAATTTGAATGGAGTTTTCCTCCGTAAAAAACTTGAATGTCAGGACGGCAATTAACATATTCAAATGGTTCAACTTGTAAATGAACTCGGCAGGTTTTAGGTGGCGAATATTTGAAATTAGAACCGTTTTCATGGTCTAGGTGTGATAAATCTCACATTGGAATTTACATCCGAGTTGGTGCTTTTAAATTTGAAACGTGTGAGTTTTGACACAAAAGGACATTCAAATTTACCATTCGAACTTTAATAAATCTGCCCCTTAATCTTGCATTGAAAATAACATTATGGGATCAGAGGCAACGGATATTACAAGGTTTCCAAGTAATTTATTTTAGTAGTGTTTCACTGTAAGCCAGTGTAGATACAGTATGTAGTGATGCAGATGTACAGATGATCACAAGGAAGAATCACTCAACTACAGTGTTTGGTAAGGGGTAACAAAATAATCAGTGACTAATTTCCTAATTTCTTAAGAAAGTCATTTGGCACTTGGGGTGCTAGATTTTAGGCACCACCAAGTGAATGTACCCCCTATCAGCAGAAAACTGGACCGGGGTTCTTCCAGTGAGCACCACAGAGCGATCCTCTTCTGGCTTCTTCTTTCTTCTCACGGCTGCGCATGTGCATTAGAGCGAAAAAACGAACTATAACGGAAAATTTGTCTATTTCACTCTATTGTGCATGCGTCAGTCTGGGAAATTTGAAAAAAAAAAAGCCAAAATAGGATAACTCAGTGGTGCTCACTGGAATAGGTAAGTAAATATTCATTTGGGGGTTCCCACCCCCAAGTGTGAGACAATTTTTTAAAATGTGTTGGGGGGGAAGCAGCAGTGGCTACACTGCTGCCCAAGTATTAAAGGAATACAATGAGTTGGTAATTGAGACACACAACATAGTCTTAAACACACAACATAGTCTTAAAGGAACAGTTCAGTGTGAAAATAAAAACTGGGTAAATAGATAGGCTGTGCAAAATAAAAAATGTTTCTAATATAGTTAGTCAGACAAAAATGTAATGTATAAAGGCTGGAGTGATTTGATGTATAACAAGTCAGTCAGAACACTACTTCCTGCTTTTCAGCTCTCTTGGTTTACACTGACTGGTTACCCTCAGAGACTTGAGGGGGGGGGGCACATGGGTCATATCTGTTGCTTTTGAATCAGAGCTGAATGCTGAGGATCAATTACAAACTCACTGAACAGAAATGTACCATGTGGCCCCCCTTCAAGTCGCTGACTAACTCAGAGTTATAGAGCTGAAAAGCAGGAAGTTGGATTCTGGCTGTTTTATTAGACATCTGTTCACTCCAGCCTTTATACATTACATTTTTGGCTAACTAACTATATTAGAAACATTTTTTATTTTGCACAGCCTATATATTTACCCAGTTTTTATTCTCACACTGAACTATTCCTTTAAGACTATGTTGTGTGTCTCAATTACCAACTCATTGCCACTGGGATAACTTATTTTGAATTAAGAGAATAAAGCAATAAAAAGACTACAAAGGATCACTAATCTGTCACAGTTATATAATAGAATATAGGCACGGTTTTTGGAAATGTAGACGTTTTTGTATTCTGCCGTGACTTGCAAAATAGTTGGGTCAGCCAATGATATCCCCCTGTGTAGAGGAGGCTGATCCAGGGCCCTCGTCACTGGGCAGTTCTTATGGTTGCAGGCCTCTCGCCAGCCACAGTCCATTGGATCTGATGCATAGAACTGAACAGAACTCCTAAACTCTTAAAAGTGTGAAATGCTTTTATTATATACAGTCACAAACAATTTTCAAGCCAACATAGGCACTCTATCAAGGCTTTTCACATAGGTTGAAAACTGTATTGAAGCATTGCTTAATATTGGTGTCTGCCTGTATTTATAACTTGGGCATTTAAAAATTGTAATAATTTTTGGGGCTGTCCATTTTTATGGAATTATTCTGTAGCGACTTGTCCACATATACAGTTTCATATTCATAACTGAATTATCGCCAAGTATTTAAATGTATTATAAACTGTAAGCAATATAAGAGGTGCTTGCTGCAATTGATGTACATTAGATATAGAGTGTTAATACTACAACAATCTGATATAAAATTAGGAATAAAGCATTTTGCAAGGCATAATTCTGGTGTGATAAAAAAAAACAATTTGACTATAATGTGAGAAATATATTTCACAGTGCAGTTACTAACATAGTTTGCAAGGCCTCATTTGTGCTACATTGAAAATTGTCTTTACTCTAAAAAAAATGTTCAGTAGCTAAATGAGGGTGCTGGTCATGTAAGCACCCACTTAAGGGTTTGGTTGTTTTTAAATCTGCAAAAAGGAAGCTATGTTCTTAATATTCATCATTTGTAAAGTGTGCTTCTGGAATTTTGATTTACAGGCTTTGAGCCATGCCTACAGACAAGAACAAAAATGCTAGAACAAAGATAGTTGCAGCACAGGAAGGATGAGCAATGCAGAAAAGTATGTTGATATTCCAAAACTGGCTTAATATTAAAAGGGGAATGAAGCACAAATTACTTCTAAGAACAGAATGAATGACACACCAAGATAAGGTGGTCATAGGAGAATCACTTAAAGTTATGCACTACCAACCACAAATCAGGGTGAAGGAATTTTGATCTAACATTTAATTTTTATTCCTAATCCCATAAAAAAATGTACTAATGAATACCAATTAAAATTAGCAAAAATATATGGATTGAGAATGTGATGGGTATCGGGCCAGCGCCAATATTGTGTGGGTAGACCCAAGTGTTGGGAATGCTCTCAACCTGCCAAACTGCAGATCAAAGGATGCTTACATCTTAACTTTATAACCTTGGCATCCAAACTGTCCCTCACGTGAATTCAAAAAGTAGGGCTTAACAACCCGTGGTAGTCGGGAATAATTTTAGCTAGGGCCATAGTGTAAAAACACTGGATTATGAAAACACTCTGTCTAGAATACAAAGGATGCTTACATACTCTATCTGCGATACCTCAGCTTCCATCTCTCCCTCGTCAGACAATCTAGCAAAGCTTAACCACAGTGTTGTCCCTTATGAACTCCCCCCAAAATCCCAATTAACCCTATGACCAATAGGGCGCATCTAAAACCTAATGCCAAGGAATAAGCCTAATGCGCCTTTCACTCATATCGTTTTGTCAAAGACTGACGCACGGATGCAATAAGCTAGTATACCACCCATGGGAGCCAATCTCGATGACTGCTTCAGTCAGAGGCTGAGATGATATTCAAGCCCCTTGGAGACAGGGAGTTTATTAAGAAAATTAATTTACCCATTTACTCTGCTTGTGCAACATGGCAATTTCTAAATCACCATGTCTCAATCCTAATGTAATATGGGACATTCCTGATATTTTCAAACCACTGTGGCTACCCATATGATATTCCAAAAAATGTCAACTTGCTGAGGTTAAACGTTTGCCTCTTGGTGTGACTGTTCAATATTTTGCAAATGTTCAAAGAGCCTGCTTTTTAGCATACGGAAAGTCTTGACCACATAGAATTTGCCACATGGGTGGGCATATTATCATATAAATATATAACCTTCTCAGTCCTGCAATTTAAATAGTCTTTAATATGATGTTGTTTGCCAAATCTATCATGAATATGGCACAAATTGTGCAGAAACTTGCAAGCTTTGCTATTCCTACATGAGAATGTACCATGTACTCTTTTGGACATAGATTACTTATAAAATGGCTAGCAACTAGTTTGTCACATAGATTAGGAAATCTTCGACAGCAAGTCTTTGGATAGTTGATGATAAATCTATTTCGAGCGGTGTCCGTATTCAGGATGTGCCAATGTACTACAATGAAAAAATCTGTACTGTTTTTATGAAAAACCGACTGTAGGAATGCCCTTGATAAGTGTATGGAGAGTGTACATATAATATAGCATACTATAACATTATACAAGCATCATAAAAATTGTGTTTAGGTTTCAGCAACACTATAAAGTACTGTGCCTCATATTTATATACAGGCAGTCCCCGATTACATATGAGAAAGGGTCTGTAGGTTTCTTCTTAATTTGAATTTGTATGTAAGTTGAAACATATACATTAACTTATTAAATGCACCTTAGACAGATGTTTGTCGTAACATTATATTTATTTCTTTATTTCTGTGCCCTGCAAAAGACAGTAGATGCAACAGGGGATTGGGGAGGTGGTTTATTAAAGCTAAATGTTAATAAAGGCCAAGCAAACTACAGTACATTACTTTCTTTAAAGGGATACTGTTATGGGAAAAAAATTTTTCTTAAAATGCAGCAGTTAATAGTGCTGCTCCAGCAGAATTCTGCACTGAAATCCATTTCTCAAAAGAGTAAACAGTTTTTTTCATATTCAATTTTGAAATCTGACATGGGGCTACACATTGTGTCAATTTCCCAGCTGCCCCTGGTCATGTGACTTGTGCCTGCACTTCAGAAGAGAAATGCTTTCTGGCAGTCTGCTGTTTTTCCTTCTCAATGTAACTGAATGTGTCTCAGTGGGACATGGGTTTTTACTATTGAGTGCTGTTCTTAGATCTACCAGGCAGCTGTTCTTGTGTTAGGGAGCTGCTATCTGGTTACCTTCCCATTGTTCTTTTGTTTGGCTGCTGGGGGGGGGGGATATCACTCCAACTTGCAGTAAAGAGTGATTGAAGTTTATCAGAGCACATGACTTGGGGCAGCTGGGAAATTGATAAAATGTCTAGCCCCATGTCAGATTTCAAAATTGAATATAAAAAAATCTGTTTGCTCTTTTGAGAAATTGATTTCAGTGCAGAATTCTGCTGGATCAGCACTATTAACTGACTCATTTTGAAAAAATTGTTTTTTCCCATGGCAGTATCCCTTTAAGTGTGAGTTGTGTGTAAGTTGAGTGTATGTAACTTTAGGACTGCCTGTAATTATAAATGTCTCTCTTTACGTTCACTGCATTGTCCTTTAATATGTAATGTACTGAAATGTACTGAATAATGTTATTTACTGAAAGTCTCAAGATCTCTACTAGTAACCCATAGCAAACATATATCACTTAGAAGTTGGTTTTCAAATTAATGACCAGTAAATGCTACCTGCTGCCATTGGTTAGTAAACCTGGAGTAAATGTTAAAACTTTTACTACACCCACAGATGAATATGTTGAGGGTGCACGTAAGTGCCAACAGCTGCCACTCCTAGCAAACTAGTGCTAAGAATTTCTATGAAACACATCAGTCTATAAACAGGGGCATTTTAGGACGGGTCGGGCCGTGGGTCTTCTCAATAGCGATTTTTACTCCTTTTTTCTGATCACTTCTACTTCCAATGATGTCACTTCCGGTTTATGATGAATGCGGGTCCGGGTTGCGGATTGCGGGTTCTGGGTACGGGTTCCAAAAAATGGACTTGCACAGGACTCTAACTTGCGGTATATCATACCTTTGAGACATTTTAAAATTTGCTCTACAACTTTAATTTCTTGTATATTGAAATGCTTTTCTATAGCCTGCAGTACAGGGACTTGCCAAACAAATTGATTAGTTTTGTTAGGTAACCTTTATTTTTCTTAGCATTTATCAATCTGTCACAGAGATGTGATTGCATTAACCTGTCAGCCTTTTGCATTTGCCATTAATGTTCTATAGAAACTTAGGGTTTTTTCTCCGCTAAATATTGTATAAAACCTTTTCACACTTTCTTTTTCTCTGTGACATCAATCATTGTTCTTTCTTGTGATCTATCTTTTATGTAGACTTGAAACCATTTTCCTTTTATACATTATTCTAATCATACCGTAGAGTGGATTTCACATTTGTGAAATCACCTTTTATTCTCCTGGCTGGTTCATCAATATAAGATAAACCTCTAGCTATTTTCACAATGGCATTAGGTTTTTTTGGCTTCTCTTTCAAGAACATTTATATATTTCCCTTACTTAATGAAGTTTTGGGACAATCTAACATCTGTTTCTGACACATGAAGGTTGCTGAGCTTCACAGAGGTAACTGCTGTTATTGATTTCTGTCTGAATAAAATAAAGATTTGAAGATATATTTCATTGAGGCTGAAATGTATTCTATTTAAATATACAATTTACTTTTATTGTATATCCAAGTTCATTTGGCAGATCATTATTCACAGATAGCTTTATGTAGCTACATAATTTTAGCGTGAATTTAAACTGCCAAATTATAATGAAAATAAAAACAAAATAAAATTATTGTTAATGAATTCAACTGATATTGCCCATCTGTTTGTCAGGTTAGTATGTACTAATTAGTTTAGTCCTAGTCAACATCTTTTCTATATGAGACATGTAATAGCCTAAAAGCTACACAGCTACTATTGCTTTCAGAATCCTTAAAGGGTAACTCCACACAAACATAACGTAAGCTTTTTGAAAAGTAAACATAATTTCAAGCAACTTTGCAATATATTTCAATTAAAAAATATATAGACTTTTCATAATTTTTTATGGTTTGGAACAGTTCCCTAAGCCTAGCCCCTTGCTCATTTACTGATCTGTCTGTACTTTGCTGACCTGGCTGACTACCGTTACTTTGTATCAACAGCCTGCAACCTCCAAACCCCACAATTCCCTGCACATGTGATTTCAATAAGGGACGGAACATCACAGTGCAATGCATTGTGGGTTATGTAGTTTCTGCATCATGTCTGTAAGCTGTGGAGAAGTTGTTACAATTTTTAACATCAGTGTTTAGTTCCTCCTTCCCTGCCAGGATTTCAAATGCTGCAGAAAGAGAAGAACTGTTAAACAGCTGGATTTTAGCATAGAAAATGACATTTATTTATACTTTTGAAGAAACAGGAAACTGTGATGGGTATATTAGGGTTTTTGTTATGTGGGCCTCTTTATCAAATTTTCGTTTGGAAGTCGGAGTTCCCCTTTAAGTGGTATATATATATATAATAGTATATAAAAATATGAAAATTTTTTAAAAAGTCTATGCGGACAACATTTTATGGACGTAATTTTCAAATCCTATTGGGTTTATATAATGTATAAATGGCTTCTTGTAGACTTAAAGTATGATGATCCAAATTACCAAAAGATCCCTTATTCAGAGTACCCCAGGTCTCAAGCATTCCGCATAATAGATCCCATACCTGTTCCGTAATTTAGATCTCCTTACTTAAAGTCTGCTTCGAAACAAATATTAAATAAACCAGATAGGATTGGTTACCCAGATGACAATTGTTTAATCAGATAGGATTGCTTAGTTACCCACATGTACAAGGTACCTTTTATTATAACAAATAAAAAGGAAATCTTTTTTTAATAATTAGTATTATTTAATTATAATACTCTTTGAAAGAGGCCCTTCCTGTAATTCTGTAACTCGGTGGATAAGGGATCCCATATCTGTATCCTAAGGGTTTTTTTTTGATAAATGGTGTTTTATTTAATGTAACATTTTTGATCCTGCAAATTCTTTATCTCTGTTTTGTTTCATAATGGCCTCCTGTTTATAGTTTAATTTTGAATTTATGGGCTCTGTCATTCAGGGAGAAACATTTCTTCCAGCAGTAAGACAGTGGGAGCTGGAGCTCATATATGTCACTAGTAATGAATAAAGCATCCAGTACACCAACCTCAGGGTTCCCAGTGCTCCTGTCAAATCATATTTAAACACATAATGACTTAGGAAATTTTAGATGAAGAGACCCAGGAAGGCAGGGCTGTTCTGCAAACCTATTTATAGAGAGGGGGGTGTGTATGGATGCTGGGTTTTCATTTGGAGGGGTTGAACTTGATGGACTTTGTCTTTTTTCAACCCAATTTAACTATGTAATTATGTAATAACTATATTATATTATAGTGTCACATGCCATACTGTAGATAAACAGAAAAATTACTTATAGCGGAGAAAATTATTAGGTTTCTAAACCCATAAAGTATTGAACTTTACAGTTGCACGCATATTTACATTATACTGTATACAATGCTAGATAAGGGTGTGCTAAACTGGTCATCAATTATAAATTCTTATGGACATTATTATAAAATACCTTGATTGGGGTTAATGAGTCTTTACTTTTTTAGGCTGTTTGTTTTTAAAACAATGACGCATTGCAGAGAGGCTCAATAACAGATATTTACAGTTCAATTTCACAAACGTCTTCAGTACTTCCTTGACTAAACGCAGGCATATGGCAGCAATTGCAATCTATAGCAGCAGCATCACTTTGTTAAATGCACGCCCTTTTTATAAATTCCCCTAAAGGGATTATATACACTGCTGAGCTTTTCCTGCAAGCCTACACATCCCAGACTTTTCCGAGCTGTGGACTAAAATTTGTGTTGGTCAGGTTAACTTCATTTAGAAACTTACAGGGAAGGCTATGGTAGAACAAGATACAAGTATCGTTTTTTTTTATTTATTTTTTATCATATATATATATTTTTTTAAAATGTGAGGATAAGCAGGTCCATATTAGTTTGAAGAATTACAGGATGGAGATTTCTACAGGGCTATGAAGAAATTTGTAAAAAGGCCCAATCAAAGATCAAATCCAACACTAGACTATTGGAGAGGGGGTTTAACATGATGGGGCCAATTCACCAAGCTCGAGTGAAGGATTCAAAGTAAAAAAACTTCGAATTTCGAGTGTTTTTTTGTGCTCCTCGACTATGGAATTGGCGTAAATTCGCCTGAGTAGAGCGCAAAAACGCTGCGACTATTCGCCATTCGATAGTCGAAGTACTGGATCGAGCGCAAAAATGCTGCGACTATTCGCCCATTCGATAGTCGAAGTACTGTCTCTCTTAAAAATACTTCGACTGCCTACTTCGCCACCTAAAACCTACCGAATTGCTTTAAAAGCCTATGGGAAAGTCCCATAGGCTTGTTTTCCAAGTTTTTGATCAAATAAAAAGGCATTCGATCTAATGAAAATCCTTCGAGCGAATCTTCGATCGAGCGCCTATTCGCCTGGCGAATATTCGCCAATTCGACTATTCGCCAATTTGACTATTCGCCTGGCGTAAATTTGCCCGAATTGCCTATTCGATTCTATTCGAATCTATTCCCCAGTCGAATTTCGAGGGATTTAACCCCTCGAAATTCGACCCTTGATGAATTTTCCCCGATGTCTTCTGTACCACATTGAATCATATATACAGTATGGGCCCATTCACTAAGTTCGAGTGAAGGAATAGAGGAAAAATAGTTCGAATTTCGAATGTTTTTTTTGGCTACTTCGACCATCGAATTGGCTACTTCGACCTTCGACTACAACCTTCGACTTCGAATCGAACGATTCGAACTAAAAATCGTTCGAATATTCGACCATTCGATAATCAAAGTACTGTCTCTTTAAAAATTTCTTCGACCCCCTAGTTCGCCACCTAAAACCTACCGAGGCCAATGTTAGCCTATGGGGAAGGTCCCCATAGGATTGATAACAATTTTCTGATCGAAGGATAATCCTTCGATCGATGGATTAAAATCCTTAGAATCGTTTGATTCGAAGGATTTAGTCGTTCTCGTTCGATTATTCCTTAGTTCGAACGAATTGCGCAAAATCGATATTCAAAGTCGAAGGATTTTAATTCGGCAGTCGAATATCGAGGGTTAATTAACCCTCGATATTCGACCCTTGATACTTCTGCCCCTATATGTCAAGCCGACCTTGAATATATACATAATTCATAGATACTGTATGTACTGTATGAATGGCATGGGGTGATGAATTATATTATAATCAGTTATGGATGGGCACAGCCTATAACTGCTTTACCTGCTTGACGGAAAAGTACCATGCAGCTGCTTGCATGCGGTACATTCCAATTCTGCATGGAGAATGTCTTTGCTTTACAGCAGAGGGCATGTTGTAAATATGCCAGAGAGCACTGCAGACACATTACTTGCAGTTCTAGTAAGCTAGCACCTATATACATTACAAATAATTGGTTTGAATAAATAAGATGGCAGCATTCTTTTTATATATTAATTTTAAATGGGCAGTTTATTGTAGGTAGATCATTATCATTTTTGTTCTTATATAATGGAACTAATTCTTCACAGCACTGTAAATACACAAATAATACAGGTATAGGATCTGTTATTCAGAACCCTGTTATCCAGAAAGTTCAAAATTATGGGAAGGCCATCTCCAATAGACCCCTTTTAAAGCTAATTATGAAGTACAGTACCTTGTACTTGATCTTAACTAAGATAACATGAATCCTTATTGGAGGCAAAACAATCCTATAGACTTTATTCATTGCTTAATTTTTTTTTACTAGACTGGTCCGGCAGGTCCCGAGCATTCTGAATAACAGGTCCCATATCTGTATAAATATTGAACACAGCAAGTCCCTGGTGTCTAACACTCAGGGGCAGATTTATTAAGGGTTGAAGTGAAAATTCAAATTTTCAAATTTTTTTTTTTGTCAAAACTCTCAAATTCAAATTGTGAATTATCCAAACTCTATTTGAGTTTGAATTTCAAGATTTATCATACTCTGGCTCTTTAAGGACTCAAATTCGATTATTCGACACCTTAAACCTGCGAAATTGCTGTATAAGTCAATGGGAGAGGCCCAGGGATCAGTTTGGTGATGTTCCTGACATTGAATCTAGTTTTTTTAATTCAATTTGAGTTTTTATAATTCAAATCGAATTCGATATGAGTTTTCAGGTTGATTCAATTTGTCCGAGCTGAGAAAATTTGATTTTATTAATACATTTTGATTGGTGGAATTTCGAGTTTATGGGAGTTTTAAAATACTCACATAAATTCGAAATTCGACCCTTGATAAATGTGCCTCTCCGAGTTCAGTGAAGCAAAAGGCCAGATGCACCATAAAATTACATTTTAGTATAGCGTGGACAGTATTAAGACTGTTCTGTTATTCTTTGTAGTTACTGAATCATTTAACTTTATGTTCTGCAGTTCTCATAATTTAAATCTGGTTGCTAGGGTTCCGCAAACCCTGGAAACTAGGCAGTGGTTTGTATGGCAAACTGAGGGAGGGGCAGGTTTGAAAGTATACAGTTAAAGAACTACCTTAATTCATGTTTACTGTCAGTTGCCCATTTAAAGGGGTTGTTCACCTTAGGAATTTTTCAGTGTAAAAATAAAAACTGGCTAAGTAGTTAGTCTGTGCAAAATTAATAATGTTGCTAATATAGTTAGTTCAGCAAAAATATAATGTATAAAGGCTGGAGTGACTGTATGTCTAACATAATGGCCAGAACACTACTTCCTGCTTTTCAGGTCTCTTGGTTTACTGACTGGTTACCCTAGTTACCAGGCCTAACCAATCAGAGACTTGAGGGGGACCACATGGGTCATATCTGTTGCTTTTGAATCTGAGCTGAATGCTGAGGATCAATTGCAAACTCACTGAACAGATATGTAAATGTGGCCCCCCTTCAGTGTC
Source organism: Xenopus laevis (assembly GCF_017654675.1). Classification (NCBI taxonomy): domain Eukaryota; kingdom Metazoa; phylum Chordata; class Amphibia; order Anura; family Pipidae; genus Xenopus; species Xenopus laevis. Next base: position 124,401,820 of record NC_054374.1, on the reverse strand, counting down.
GCTGACTAACTCAGAGTTAGAGAGCTCAAAAGCAGGAAGTAGTGTTCTGGCTATTATGTTAGACATCCAGTCACTCCGGCCTTTATACATTACATTTCTGCCTAACTAACTATATTAGAAACATTTTTTATTTTGCACAGCCTATCTATTTACACATTTTTTTTTTCACACCGAACTGTTCCTTTAAAATTAACTTTTAGTATGATACTGGTTTTGATTTTTCATTATTTGTGGTTTTTGAATTATTTTGCTTTTTATTCAGCAGCTCTCCAGTTTGCAGTTTCGGCAATCTGGTAGCTAGGGTCCAAATGACCCTAGCAACCATGCACTGATTTGAACAAGAGACTGAAATATAAATAGGAGAGGGCCTGAATAGAAAGATGAGTTATCTAAAGTAGCAATAACAATACATGTGTAGTCTTACAGAGCAATTGCTTTTTAGATGGGGTCAGTGACCCCCGTTTAAATACTGACAAGAGTCAGAAGAATAACTCAAATAATTAAATATAGTATAAAAATGAAATAGTGAAGACAAATTGAAAAGTTGCTTAGAATTGACCTTTCTATAACATACTAAAAGTTAACTTAAAGGCGAACCACCGCTTTAAAACAGAATTATTTAAATACTTTTCAGGTATTTTCAGCAAGTTTATTACACGAAACGTGAAAACATGATATTTAACTCAATAGTATATGTAATTATCTTTTTAGCGTGAATTACTAGCTGTTACAAGAATTAAGCAAGAAGAGGAAAGTAGATTAACAGAGCAGGAGGATTGAAGGAGGTAGGTACAGAATTATGGAGTTTTTCATGGCATTTATTCTAGCACACAGTTAACTTTCGGTATATCTCTTTTGTTTAGTCTATTTTTGTATGCCTTTGCCATTTTGGTATGTATTCATTAAATATATATTATACATATTTTTTTCCAAATCCTCCTCTATTGCAAAGGACCACTGTCAGGCTAAGGGTCATGGCCTATTGCATGCTTTGATTACCATTACTTGTGGCCATACTCAGAATACCAAATACGGCCCTAAAAAAAACCATACAGACAGAGATTTAGGCAGGCAATTTCAGATGGACTGGTATATAATTTATATTTGTGAACTGAAGTGATAACCCTGCCAAAGGCATTTGATGGTATAACACCAAAGTCACTGTGATATGTCTGTACAATGCAGTGGTGGTTGTGTTTACCCTTGAAGGTATGGTGATGGTCTAATGTAATTGGTGGACAAAACAAAAATAAAAAGAGCCAGCAATGGCAGTAACCAGTCATGTAAATGCGCACAACCTGCAGTAAGCCTGCTGTACAGAGAATTGCCGATGGTTTGCAATAGGGGATTCCAACCTGCAAACTCTGCACCTTTTATTGCATAAATTTACGAGTATCTTTTCAAGTCTCAAGTTCTCAATAAAGCTTGTTGATTTTATATTAGTTTTCCCATACAATGTAGCAAACAGATAAATAATCGAATGGCACTTGTACTTTTCAGTAGTTTATATTTGTGCCTATATCATAAAATGCACAATAAAATGTCATATCATGACTTCACCTGTAGCCAACACCTGGTTTGTATCATCTGCAAAAATGTTTGGAAGGGAAAAAAATCATTATTTTCTAAACCACATGCAGGAAAATGTCATTTCTCTGTCAATGCTTTCTTTGTATTTGGCATTCATAAGGCATCCTGTGGCGTCTGTGTATATTTCTGTTTTTCCATGACAGTGTTTGATAGCACTGACACTACAATCAGCATAATGTCTCAAAAGTTTAACACTGTAAAATAAAACTTTATTTTTTTCTTTATTTGATTTCTTTTACATAAGGTAAATAATACATTTCTGGACAAACTTCAAGAGAAAAGTAATGTTCTACCGCAGTGATCCCCAACCAGTAGCTTGTGAACATGTTGCTCTCCAACCCCTTGTATGTTGCTCTCAGGATACTCAAAGTAGGTGTTTATCTTTGAATACCAAGCTTGAAAGCAAGTTTTGGTTGCATAAAAACTAAGAATAGTGCCAAGTAGAGCCTTTTGTAGGCTGCCAGTCCACACAGGGGCTACCAAATAGCCAATCACAGCCCTTATTTGGTACCCCAAGGGTCTTTTTTCATGCTTGTTGCTCCCTAATTCTTTTTACATTTGAATGTGGCTCACAGATAAAAAAAAAAAGGGTGGGGACCCCTGCTCTACAATAGTCATTTCAGGGATGCAAATTTTTGGGTAAGAATTTTTCATATTTTTTTAATAATAAAATTGGATTTTTAAATGAATTTTAACACCAGGCTAAAGTTTTAGCAATCCTACCTATGCATTTCCACATGCAGTCCATCAGGGACTAGGCATAACTGATTTATGATAGTAGTTAGAAAATTCTTTTCAGTTTATTTGCCGTAGAATTTACTTCATCCCTGCCTAAAGTCAACAGAGGCCTAGCCTTCAGCCAGACCCAGAACAACTGATTAGAAAGCAACAGAAACAAAACACTAAAAAGCTCTAGGCTAGTGTCTGAATTCACAGTTACTTAAACCATAGATGTGCTCGGATGGCTGGAGGCCCATACATAGCTTCACATAAAAAAGAATGGAATTACACAAGGGTTTTCAAGGGAGTTTTTTAAGGTAACTGCATCTGAGTTTTCAATTTGTCATTACCAGCAATACAGATATGTAGATTATCTAGTATTTGAAAGGAGGAATACATTTCTTTGAAAAATAATTGATTTTTGCTTTATGTTTCAGTCTTGAGTTCATGAGATATTGCAACATACCACAAGCAATCAAGTTTGTGAATTGGTCCATTTTTGTAACCTACTGCACTTATTTCCTGAACCCAACAAGAATGATCTCTTGTTATATAACTTTTGAATTTTCTGTATTTTCCTCATTCTATTTTGTTCCATATTGACAGACTGTTACTGGAATTTGTGCATAAATGTCATTTAATTTGTATTATATTCCCGATACAATTATTAGAGACAGTATATTATTAGTAACTTTATTATCAATTTCTTACCTAACATTAGCTTTTAAATTGCAGATTTCTCACCTACTGCATATACTCATATACTCTCTCTTCATATGTACTTGTTAATAACAGGAATGGGTGTGGCAGCATATTGCAGCATCATCTGCCAAAGTCATGAGTCAGTCTAAAGCATTGACGTTGTTAGCAATTGAGTTAGATGGATAGCAAGCAATTCTGATGTTTTAATTTAGTTTAGGTGAGTGGATTTAAAAAAAAATTGTACATTTATGATAAAGTTTTGTAGCCATATAGTAATGTCTGATGTGGTTGCCCTTGCATTTCGCTTGAAGTCACCATCATGGTCTAGACTTTCGGTTCAAAGGAACAAAAAGTTAATGCTGCTTATGCAAGGGAGCAATGTTTTTATAATGGAAATACAGACATTTAGAGACAAATAAAAAAAACTTTTTTTGTAGAGGCTAACTGTCAGGATAAGCCCAGGATCGATCCCTGGTTTCCTGGGTTCTGGACACGGCACCTTGCCAGATGAGCCACCAGGGGCTCTTGGGGCTCATCATGAACTCTTGTTGTTACTTATGTTATCTGCCTGTTCACAGTTTGTTCTTCTGTTCCTCCCTATTCTCCACCCACCTCGTTTACCCTCATGTGTTCCCCATTCCCAATTACCTGCCCTTTATTAACCCCGCCCTGAGCTTTGCTCAGGGCTGAGTCATAAATGTTTCTGTGCTGTTGTATCCTGGATCCTGTGCCCTAAATGCTTTGGACTTTGATTACCTTGTTCCTGAAATCCTTGTTTCCTGTGTGAGTACCCCATTACCTCGTATCCCGTGGAACCCCTGTTTTGACTTTGGCCTGACCCTATCTTCACCTTGCCCTTCTTGCCTTTGTTTACCCTTTTGTTGCTATTAAATCATCGTTTCAACCCTGCCCATGCCTTCTACCATCTTTGGCTACACCCCAGGGCTTCCCCCATATCCGCTCCCCAGGGAGTGGCTCTCCTCGATCACCCTGGTTCCCAGCGGTGATCATTACACTAACCCAAACTAAAAAGGAGGGAATCAATTCCTTAGTTAAAGGAAAACTATACCCCCAACATGAACACTTAAGCAACAGATAGTTTATATCATATTAAGTGGCATATTAAAGAATCTGACCAAACTGGAATATATATTTAAGTAAATATTGCCCTTTTACATCTCTTGCCTTGAGCCACCATTTTGTGGTGGTCTGTGTCTCAGAGATCACCTGACCAGAAATACTACAACTTTAACTGTAACAGGAAGAAGTGTGGAAGCAAAAGACACAACTCTGTCTGTTAATTGGCTCATGTGACCTAACATGTATGGTTTGTTGGTATGTTTGTGAGTACAGTGAATCCTACGATCCCAGGGGGCGGCCCTTATTTTTTAAAATGGCAATTTTCTATTTATGATTACCCAATGGCACATACTACTAGAAAAGTATATTATTATGAAAATGGTTTATTTACATGAAGCAGGGTTTTACATATGAGCTGTTTTATGCAATATCTTTTTATAGAGACCTACATTGTTTGGGGGGTATAGTATTCCTTTAAGTGATACAGTAGTACACAGCCTTCCAGAATCTTAGGACTAACTGAAACAATTATCTGGTAGAGCAAGCACAGCATAGTAAATTTAGCACACCATGATACTGTATATGCTAAAGCGAAAAAAAATGCTATATTTTGAATATACACATACCCCAGCGTCACAGTGAAAATAAGCAAGTAAATTAAAGCAGACACATTGGGGCAGATTTATCAAGGGAAAAGTTAATCAAATTCGATTCAAGTTTTTGAAAACAATTTAATTAGATTTTCAAGATTTATCATACTTTGGCTCTTTAAGAATTCTAATTCAACTATTTGCCACCTAAAACCTGCCAAATTGCTGTTTTAGTCAATGGGAAAGGTTCAGGGATCAATTTTGAGTTGTTTGCAGCCTTCCTGACATTTGAGAAAAAACTCGAATCAAGTTTTCGAATTCGATTCAAATTTTCAGGTCGATTCTATTCATTCGGGTTTACAAAATTAGATTTTTTCTTTTTGTACTAAATTTGGATTGGTCAAATTTTGAATTTTTGAATAAATTGTATCACTGTATATATATAATATACGTTTGTCTGTTAACCAAAAAATGTAATTATTAGAACCCAGTATAAGAAAGCCCTTTAAGTTGCACTGCAGCTATTTAATCATAATTGTTTTTATTAAAAGGTATGATTAACTTTTGGTATCTTGTAGACAGTGTTTCAGGAGTGCCTGGTGGCGCTCCTTTCCTCTTCTGCACCACAGGCAAGATAGTGGCGCCCAGGGACTGCTCGCATCACATCGCAAAGTTTTGATGCAAACCGTGACCTCAGCGCGCCTGTTTTGGCGCAAAAATCCTCCTTAAATAGATGCCAAGACTTCCTAACCTTGCCCGATTATAGGTTCTACTTTGTGTGTTCCTGGGTGCATTATTGTACTGCTTGATTCTGATTTCCTGATCCTGACCTCGGCCTGTTTACTGACTAAGAATTCTTTCTACTTGAACCGACCCTTGCCTGGACTTGACTTGGCTGACTTCTTAACCCTTTGGATACCTCGAACAGTGTTTGGTGCTTGCTGCTTCCTCCTTGGTCTGTATAACATAGTAACATAGTAAGTAAGGTTGAAAAAAGACACACGTCCATCAAGTATATCCCAACCTGAGCCCTCGGGCCTTGACACAGTGATATTCTAAAACTATTTGATATCTTTTTTATCTGCCTTTTTTATCATTTTTGAATGACAATGAACAGGTTTGGGACTACAGCATCGGTATGTATGTTAGGGACCCCCTTACCCTTTGAAAACATGTCCAATTGTGTCGCCTGTAAAATACATTTTATTAAGATAAAAAATATTTTGTTGCAGTAGGTGTCCACATATCAATGTGCATGTAGCTGTAAAGATGCCCTGAGATCAAGAACCTCTGGGAACTTTAGAATTAGCTCTGCCTAGAATTGACCTTGGATCAGTTTCTGCAGTGTCAATATTAGAAGTTCAAGATGGTGCTGCAGTTACAGCTGTTCTGCTATAAGGCAGGTGACAGCCCTGTCCATAGCTTATGACGATTAGGTATCTTCTACAGAGAAAAATCACTCGAGAGTATTTATCCTATTTTTACTAATAAAACTAACAAGCCAGCAGAAGCATAAAACTAGATTAGGCAACCGATAACAATACAAATAAAACAGAAACGGCAGGATTCACAGCTAAGAAATAATATAAACATATAAGATTGGAGCCTGAATTAGCAAATAAGAGAGCACTGCTTCATTATCTTTCCTTGTAATGAAACTGTAACCCATAAAGAACTGTATGTTACTGCATTCGTCCGGCTGCCATTCATTCCTAAGGCCATGACATATTGTGTTCTATAGCACACGATGTGTCTAAGGATTTAGAAGAAAAAAAAACAGAATAAATGTTCCAGAGATATAAAGTTATACTGGGTAAAGTGTCTACCGTTCAATTCTTAATGTTATGACTCTAGTCAGCCCTGAAAAAGTTGTACTTTATTACTGTCATTTTGCTAAGCCTTTATTTCTAAGTAATTATTTTGAAATGTTTGACAGGAACACTGCACATACCTGAATATTTCCTTGGTGCTTTATGTATCATTAAAGGCACCTTATGTGCAACTTATATTACGTAATAGTTCCAATATTTGGCAGGGTCTCCAAAGTACTTCCAAAAAAGTCAAGGACAACAAATAATTGTTCAGACCAAATCTCAGTGTCTTCATCCTTATAATGATTAATGGGGCACCCTAAATCTAATGTTCAAGCACAAACGGCACTTGAACGCAAAAGATCTGAAGTCCACTGCTCTAAGGCTATAGAATTAAAATGGGATCAGAGGATCTTGTTCACAAGAGCTTACTGTCCAATCATCTTTGGCCTTAAGCACAGTGATAATTTAATGTATTCAAGTTGGACCAGCTGGTGTGAAGTAGGATCAGCTACAACTGGTCAGATGGTATTGTAAATGCTTAGTTCTGCTATCACTGCTGCTGTATGTGCAGATCTGTTATCAACTTCTAACAGACAGATGAGTTGCTGCAAGCTGCCAGTGATTGGTAACTGTGGTGTTTATACAAATGGCCTGCGGGTGTCATTGTGCACAGGACTTTTACTGTGCATACATAGGACTTTCTGTACAGCTTGAGAGTGTTAGAGTTTAAGCTTACTGTTGTGTAATGGCTGCATGACTCTGCTAATAAAGCACTGTTATACTCAATTCATCCTTGGCTACCCAAAACATAACAAATGGCGACAAGGATGGCTGTTCTACCTCTGCAGCAGCCTGGACCTTTTCTTCCAAACCCTGGTGAGCCTACCATACCTTTTACTGCTTGGATCCGTATATTTGAAAATTACATTATTGCTGCTGACCAAGTGGAGATTTCTGCTGCTAGAAAGCGTGCTTTACCTATTCACTGCCTGGGAGCAGAGGGACAGTGTATATTCTATATATTACCATTACCTGATGAGACTTATGAAACTGCACTTACTGCTATAAAGAACTTGTGCCAAGAGTAAATGTGGTTGCTGAAAGATATAAATTCCTCCAACGTGGACAATGTAATGGCGAATCCACAGAACAATTTGTAGCAGCTTTTAGAGAGCTGGTTGTTACCTGTGACTTTGGGACTCTAACAGATGAAATGCTAAGAGACAAAATAGTAGAAAAAACAAACTTACTTCACATTAGAGAGAGACTGCTCCTAGAGCAGGATTTAACCCTTACAAAGGCTATTACAGTTGCTAGCCAAATTGAAACAGCAGTAGCAGAGGCTAAAACTCTCAGTCAGGGAACTGCTGGGAATGTACAGATTGTGAATTCAACACTGTGGCCTAATAATGCACAGTCACAGGCAAAATACAGTGCTAAGGAAAGGGATTCACCTACACTGCAAAACCATACAGCAAATACAAATAGAAAATACTGCTTTCGCTGTGGTTCAACACAACACACTGCAAATCATGGTACATGTCCTGCAAAAGCTTTACGGTGCCGCAAATGCACAAACGTAGGACATTTTGCTAAGATCTGCCGTAGTTCTGCTACAGATGTTCATGAAGTTACTACTACAAATGTCACAGTATTAAGTGTGGATAAAGCTGGTACATTTATCCCAGACAAGATTATATGCACTGTCAGTGTCAGTACTGCTTCTGCTGACAAGGGACACTCCATTAACCTGATGGTCTTGAAATACTTTGCAAAAGATTCGCTTGATGCATCTGCCCTGAAACTGGTCAGTTACTTAAAGGATCCAATCCCTGTGCTTGGTTGCTTGCCAGTGACTGTACAATTTTTACAAATTACAAAATGCTCCAAAAGCATGCTTATAAGTTAAAAAGTACAAGTTTATTACATGTTCTAAAAAAAGTCAAACAATCCCCTTATGGCGCCTAACGCATTTCATGATTACCTAGCACTTGGGGGCACATTTACTATGGGTCGAATATCGATGGTTAATTAACCCTTGATATTTGACCATTGAAGTTAAATCCTTCGACTTCGAATATCGAAGTCGAAGGATTTACCGCATTTCGTTCGATCGAACGATCGAAGGAAAAATGGTTAGATCGAATGATTAAATCCTTCTAATCGAACAATTTGAAGGATTTTAATCCATCGATCAAACTATTTTCTTTTGATCAAAAAAAGCAAGGAAAGCTTATGGGGACCTTCCCCATAGGCTAACATTGGTGCTCGGTAGGTTTTAGGGCAAAGTAGGTGGTCAAAGTTTTTTTTAAAGAGACAGTACTTCATCACAGTTTGACACACATGTTGCATATAACATTCATTAGAACCAGGGCTATTGGCTCAGTTTATCAGTTTGTTAACATCTATATGTTACAAAATCCATATTACATACTATTATAAACAAGTATAAATATGCAGTATAAAAGGTTATAAAAAGTGATAAATATAGTTATGTATAGCAAGTTACATCAAAAGTGTAATTCAGTCCAAGTGGCAGCCTGGTTTGTAAATAGAAAATCCAGTATACTTCTCTTCTACGCAATTTTGTCAAAAAGTCCCCTCCTCTACTAGTATTACGGTAGTATTCTAATCTGTTCTATCCCTTGTATGGAGAAATATTTTAAATTACTTTCATTGCACTCTGCAAAGTGTCTAGTGACATTGGTTTTATTGCTCAGGTTGGTATTGCTGATCTGATTCACATGTTCTCTAATGCGTTCTTTAAGTGATCTTTTGGTTCACCCCACATATTGTTTACCACATTTGGTGCATGTAAAGAGGTAAACAATCCCTTTATTACAGCAATTAATGTATTGTTTTATCTTATATGTACTATTAGTCACTATTGAACAAAATTCTCGTGAGATCTTTAAGTACTTGCACGTAAACACAACGGCTACGTCCACACTTAAAGCAACCTAGATATTTTAAAAATTCACCTTGTTTTTTGTGTTGTTTTTCTTTGTACAGGCTTGGAGACAGAAGGTCACCCAGAGTATGTGCCCGTCTCGCCACATGGCTCACACCCGGGGCCAATGCATCAAACAAATCTCCTTTTGGATGCAGGATTGGCAGAAACCTTTTTATTACCTTCACTATACTTTTGTACTGTCTGCTGTATCTTGTAATAAAATATATTTTGTCTCTACCACATGTTTTTTGTTTTTTATTATTTTTCGGGAACAAACGGGTATCTCTATCTGTATTTTCTGCTTTTTTATATGCCTTATGAATCATTTCACTGCTGTATGCTCTCTCTTTGAACCTATCCTTCATGTCGTCTGCTACTATTTTATATTCCACTATGGTTGAACAGTTCCTCCGCAAGCGTAAGAACTGACCTATGGGGATTCCAGCTATCTGACTCCTTGGGTGACAGGACTGTGCGTGTAGCAGCGTTTTCCTACTACAGGGTTTACAGTAAATCGTTGTATTTATATTATTAGATTTGGCTCAAAGTTTTATATCTAAAAATTCTATTTCTGTTTTCGAAAAATTATCTGTGAAACGTAAGTTTATATCATTAGTGTTGATTTTTTGTACAAATTCCCTGAATTGCTGTTCCTTCCCTGTCCAGATACATAATCAAATACTGCAAAATGTGACTTTTACATTGTGAATAAGGGGACTGCTATACTTGGAAGGGATCTCTTTGCTGCATTAAACCTACAATTAGTTGGTCTCATTACTACAGCACCAGTGCCTGTTACATAGCCTGTGTCTAAAATTTCACCACAAAGCAACACTTCACTGGGTTGTGCAAAGAACTTTGTACACAAAGTTAAGTTGAGACCAGATGTAAAACCAGTACGCCAGAAATTGAGGCGATTGCCCTACTCTATAAGGGAGACTGTCTCACAGGAACTAAAGAAACTGGTAGAGCAAGATGTGATTGAAAAATCTGAATCCTCTGAATGGGTTTCACCAATTGTTGTAACAATGAAGAAAACTGGAGGTATTAGATTGTGTGTTGTTCTCCATGAACCTAATAAAGCAGTTGTTATAGATAATCATCCCTTGCCACACATAGAGGAAATATTTTCAGAACTCCGAGGAGCAAAATTCTTTTCTTCTCTGGATCTTCAGAGTGCTTATCATCAAGTATTACTGCATGAGGAAAGCAGAGACCTCACTGCATTTATCACCCATGATGGTTTGTTTTTGTTCAAGCGTGTACCTTATGGACTGGCTTCAGCACCGAGTTGTTTTCAAAGACTGATGTCTTCTATACTCCACGAATACTTGGTTTAGAATGCTACTTGGATGATATAATTGTCTACGCTCCAACTATAGATCTTCATGACAAGTACCTGGAAAAGGTTCTGAAATGCATTCATTCTGCAGGACTGAAACTGAACCTTTCCAAATGCCACTTCAGACAAACTCAGCTGTCATTTCTGGGTCATATAATTTCACAAGATGGATTACTGCCTGAACCTAAACATGTCAACACTGTTACACAAGCACCTACTCCATCTGATTTCCAGACCTTCTAAGGTCTTACTTCATGGTATTCTAAGTTTATTCCCAACTATGCTTCAGTTGTAGAGCCACTTAGAGCACTACTACGTGGAACTTTAAGTCTGGTGTGGTCAGCTTTGAAATAGTGAAACAGCTAATTGTGAACAGTCCAGCACTAGCTTTATTCGATCCTGCAATAAAAAAATTGAAATCAGTGTGATTGCAGTATAGAGTGTGTATAGAGCTACAGCCCAATTGTGAATATCCAGTGTATAACACAGCACAGCTTCAAGGAATATTTAAATAAAAAAAGCCTTTATTGTAGCATTAAGCTGGAAACGTTGCATGTAGCGGATCAGAAGCCAAATGCTACAATAAAGGCTTTTTATTTAAATATTCCTTGAAGCTGTGCTGTGTTACACACTGGATATTCACAATTGAGGCAGAGAGTGGACCACAGGACACGAGCACTGATAATTGCTGAGATTGGACGCTGGTGAGTGCTGACTGAACTATAACTAGATTAGAGCTACAGCCCTACACACTGATATATATTAACCATGATCCAGCACTATGATCATCTCCTGCGTCTTGCATAATATGCATCTTGCTATGCTCAAACACACCCAGATCCAACCCCAAATCCTGCCCACTCTCAAGAAGCTCTCAGCAGTCCAGTGGCGATGGCACAATGAAGGTTGAGCTTTTATAGGGATTTCTTTTTTTCCCAGCTCACATTTGATAACCTTTGTGACCCCAACTCCCTGTACATAAGAAACGGATCATCTGCCGCCATCTTTTCCATATCAGGGAAGAGCTATCATATACTCTAGTGTAAACTGTGCACCACAAAGTTCAACCACAGATGGAAGTTTCTGTTGTTTTCAGAGCTGAAAGTCCATTTATGTTTACTGAATAAAATGGTTTATTCTTGGGAAACAAATGCCCTTTTAAAAGATTAACTTTGTTGGGGCTCCTGTGGGGCATTTATGAGTAAACTGCTGAAAGACATAACATTTATTGATGCTGCTGCTAATTTCCTCTCCTCTGTTCGGAACATAAAAGCAGAAACAAATGGGCTGCCTGACAGGATGATTTTTAGCCCTGATGGAATTAACAGCTACGGATTTTTACAAAACGAATACCGTGATAAATTTAAACCAAAGCAAAAGCATTAAGATTTACCAACTTCAAAACAAAGCTGTAGAGTTTAGCTGCACTATTTATTTTACCTTCGAATATAAGCGGCAAAATTGTATTTAAAAAACTATTTGCTGTTTCTGGGATTAAACCTGTTCTAATATTTCTGCGAATTGCCCCTCATCCAATGCACTGCAATTAAAGCAGAATATTTAAAAAAGTATGTTAAAATATAATTTAATACACCAAACATTGAAATCTATATGATATGCCAACTAAAATTGTGTGCTTTATAACGATGGATCGTGATTTTCGCTGGTTTAAAATTCTGAGGTGAAAAGGTGTGTGTCGTCAGATATTGCAGTATTTTACTCTAGTTTTTTCCAGAAATTCTTCCTAATTTGAAAAACTTACACTATATATTATGTTTTAGTGATTATGGTGGGGAACAGTGGCATTTCCTGTGCCGTACCACCTGCCAGTTTCTCAGTCCCGAATCTTTACTGAAATAAATCAAAGATGGCCGTGAGTTCCACTGTGGAATTGACTGACATTTTTTTTTCAGAGGTTTCAGCTAGGTAGACAAGGCAGAGAGACACAAGCAGTGTTCTGAAAGAAGTTTGTGGTATTCTGCGTGTTCCAGTGTAGGAGGTAATGCTTTCAATGTCCATTCATGCAGTGATGTACTGTAATGTCTGGGGTTAATGAATTGGCAGTTTCTGCAGTGATCTTGCTGGCCTATCTGGGGGTTAGTGGAGTGCTCATTGATCATTTCTTCAGTAATCTTACTGGCATGAATGCAGGTGCCACAGGGTGTGGTAAAATACTTAGGGTCACAGTAGGTCATTAAAAAAACCTGTTGCCAAAATATATTATCCCCAACCAAAGATGTGAGCCCTATGTTCAAGTAGAATTCGAGGGGCACACAATTGGTTAAATTTCTTGTTTGTCCAGTTGCACCTCCCACAGTGCCTTTCCCCACTGGAAAACAGCCTCGCACAGTGGTCGCATTCATGCAAACACCCGTCATTATTGAAAAATGTTCGCAATATGAATTTGCAAAAACTGAAAAGATGGGTAGAAGCAGTGCAATATTTTAGCATTCAGGAAAAAACATGGGCAATATGACCATTTGCTAATAAATATGTGCAGCGCAAACTTTATTGACCCCCCCACTATATAATGCATTTACTGTCAACTATTCCTATGTGATAATGATCCATTCTAGACATTGTTTAGAACGTATGTCATTATTTGGATACAAATGTTCTTCATAGACAGAGCCAGCTTATCCAAATTCAGGGGTAGCCATAAAAGTAAGTCATGTTCAGTAACTGTTCATTTCTACAGCTCTTAATAAACTGTATGGGTCCATAAAAAGTGCTGCCATTATGTTTTGTTCCATGCTATAGTTCTATGCTAAATTTCTAAACTGGTGAGCCTAGTAATAAGGTTACAGACATACTGTAACTTTGGGCTAAATATTGTTTAGTGAAACTGACTGTGGATATATTTGCAGCACCACAACTGCTTTGCAGTAAGTAAATGACCCTTTTGTAATCTATCCTTCTGACAGTATTCTAAGTACAAACATAATGTTCCAGACAGATATTCCTTAATTAAATAGATAACCTTCTATGTGGCACTGTATCAAATGTTTAAACAAAGTCTCAGTAGATCACATCCACTGCTACCTCAATATCTAGGCCTCTGATCCTCATAAAAGGTGATTACATTTGCCTGGCAAGATATATTCAACATGCTAGCACAAACTCAACATTTCCCTTTCCAACCAAACTTAACACATTTCTGTACAGAGAGGAAGTACCAAATCCAAGTTCAATAATGTAACCAAAGTAACCAATCTAGGATCATGAAACAAGCCAACGGTGGACAATTACAGTACTTTTTACTGGATTATAAGTAATAGCAGCTTGTGTGATTGTGTTGTGTGACAACATTCATTGTCATAATTAAAATATTTGATTGGGGAAAATATACAATGTTGCATTAACTTATGATGTAAGATAGTACAAGATAAACTGCAAGTAACAAACTTATTTAAATAGGCACCAAATAATAAAGTGCAATATTGTCATAAACAATATCCTGAAACGTAGCCAAGATTTTGATGTGTTAGAAATTGTGTGCATACAATACAAAAAGGCATGGTGGGTCCTACCTGACCACCCATATAAAATAAACATACTGTAAGGCGTCCTCGGCGCATCCAAGATGGCGGCGCCCAGAAGAGGCCATGCGGCCGTCAGACGCCAGCGTGACGATGGCGGTTTCGCGCAGTGTATTTACGCTGGCGTTTTCGCGCAACATATTTACGCTGGCGCATCCTTTAGACGCTGGCATCCAAAAACATGCAGACGCTGGCGCATATTCTGGCGCACGTCCTGTGACGTCATCTAGCGCGTTTTGGCGCGAACATCCACCTATTTAAAGTCGCCAGAAGGTTCTCTCAGTGCCCGAGTATAGGTTCTTCTATCCTGAGTTCCTGGGTGCTTCCTATTATTGATTCCTTGATCTTTGACCTTTGCCTGAAACCTCAACTTTGATATCTTTCTGCCTGGACCGACCTCTGCCTGGAATATCGACCACGTTATCTTGCTGCCTGGACCGACCTTTGCCTGAACTGATGATTCTTCTGCCTAAACCCTTTGTACCACGAACTGTGTTTGCCTAGTTGCTTCCTCCTTGGTCCGCACTCCAAACTGCGCCTTCGGGCCCTGACACATACACAACGTAGGGATGACTGGGTATTGGGGTTATTTCTGGCTCTCCATCTCAGTAAGACACCCCCGCTCCAGGTGTAAAACGGTAATCCAATTAAAACAGAGGAACTGAGAGAAAGCACGCAGAGCAGATTCTGCTAAGTGATTTATTTTTTTATTTTTATAAATCACAAATCTGCTCTGCATGCTTTCTCTCAGTTCCTCTGATTTAATTATAAAATAAACATATCCTATGGACTTAAAGGAGAACTACACCACCATTAAGAAAAAACCCTACCTACTACCCTAGGTAGTCCCCCCTCTCTGCTTCCCCCACAAATTTAGTTACCCCTGAAATTGCCCCTAAGAGTGTGCTCAGGTATCGGTGCAGAGTAAGCACAGCGAAGCTCATAGGCACCATATTCCGGACCTCCTTCTTTGGGTTCTCTTCCTTCCCTTCAGCATTTTCCCGCACTTTTGGCGCATGCACAGTTGCTACGAAATGGAAGGCTGCTCCAACTTTGCATGCACAGACATGGTGCTCACTTACAGAAGAAGACCAGAGATCCAAAAGGTAGGCCCATGAGCTCCACTGTGCTTACTCTGCACCGATACATGAGCAAACTCTTAGGGGCAATTTCAGTTTTACTTGTTAAAAACAATTGATACATAAGCAGATTCATTGAAATATTTAATTTTGGCGCAGGAAAGTGGGCAACGTAACAAATTTCTTTCTGGAACCCATATAATTTTTGACTTATGACATGAAATAATCTGCTACTATATAAATACAAAACGTTGTCAACTCTCAACATCTACAGACATGCCCCACTGTTTCCAGATCAGCTACAGTACTGCTTTTGTCCAACAAAAAGATGAAATTTGCTTTTGAATTTCTGAGCAAATCATTTACGAGAGGAACTCAGTGCCACCTGCTGGTTTGTATAGTAAACTGCCAGGGCTGATGATATTAAAATGTTTTTACAAAGCTAGGAAATAATTCTGTTTCCCTTCAAGATTTTACATTTAAAAAATATCAAAAAAATGATCATGGGATTTATAGTGAAAAAGTATCTATTTGTTTGACTCAAACATACATAATATTTTGAAACCTGAATGCAACAACGATCTATAAGAAGCTACTATTCATAGAGCAAAGTGTCAGTCAGCATAATCTGCTGATTATTGTAATAATTGTAAAACAATAAAAACAATCTTCCCACTGGATAGAATAATTTGTGCCCCATCCAGGTGGGAAGACTCATTTATAAATACAAGGTACATGGTATGATTATAAAAGGTAAAAAAAAAAAATGTTCCCAATGACAAGTTTTTTTAAATAGGAAAATGTTTAGATCAATAAAAACTTAAAATAAAAGGCAGACAGAATTGGCAGTGGGAAAAACTGGCGCTTTCCTGCTGGCTAAAAAAAATATTTTGCTTTAGTCACAGTGCATAAGCCCCCAGTCCTCTTCAGAAGTGTATCACCACCACAACCTAAACCAACCATCTCAAACCTAAATGTTACAGAGTATCTGAAACATTGGTACATTTCTGTTTGAAAATGTGTATTCATATCTCTCTTAGGTACAACTGACATTCTTAATATACATACCATGTCCATATGTTTTTTCTGTTTTATCATTTGTTTCCATTTGATTCTACACTTTGCCATTTTAATGTCACTTTCAGGGCGCTGGATGTCATACTATCAGTTTATGTTTCTTTTTTTGTGATGTCATTTACCTTCCATACTTGGTACTTCCTGCCAATCACATCAAGTGGTTTTCATTTGCTACAGATTTTTCCTGTGTGAAGCAGCATCCAGTTGACCAGGGATGAGCACATTTGATTTTGGCTGATACAGATTTGCAGCAATATTCATGGTTTCTCGAGGGGTGGCAAAAAATGTTGTGACTATGTACTAGAACTTCACCAACACCACCATTTATTGAGGAGGAAAAAACGGTGGTTTTTGTGCTCAAAGAAAAAAAAAAAACCACCCATTTCTCCGATGCATTTTAAGCAAGAAAAACATGGTGGAAAGAATCACCTGTTGACCGCAGTGCATTTGGCAAGAGAAAAAAAAGTAAGAAAAAAAAAACTCAACCACATTCTGCCATACAGCTTTGTACCAACAAGGGAGGGCTAAAGGCCAAATAATCAGTCTTTAAATATATTTCACTTTTCGGGTCAAATGGCTTAATTGGACAAATAGATTCATGTGGTGCCATGTGTGCAGGTTAGTTACTAGGGCCACTGCTTGGAGGTTGTAACATTTACCTTCTATAATTACATTTTGTGTTTGGGTTAGCACCATTCTTTCATTTTATTTCTTTACCTGGCATCTAAATAATGGAGCTTGGCCTAATCACATACATATACTATAAAGGTAGGATATATTCCATTGAAAAACAAGCTATATATAAACAAAACAACTTGCAGCTGATGATAGCAGCCTGCTAAAATGTAAGCAATCATCCGTTACCTCTGAAACTGTATAAATATATTAATTCAAGGTAATAAGCTAATAATTGGTCATTTCCCCCCCCCCCCCATTTATTTTGCAGATCATTTTTTATCTGCAGACAGATCAGTGGGAAGGACAAGGTGAAATAATTAAAGGGAGAAAATGGTAACAGAATTAAACTAATGAGCTCATTTGGATGTCTTTTACATATTCCCAAGCCTGTAGTATTCGGCTCATTAGGAAGTATGTACCAATTGAAGCCACTGCCAATTTGAGCTATTTTCCTAAAGGCACACCAATAAATTGGCATCTGATCTGCGAGCAGGAAGCTTTTTATTTGAGATGTACAGCTGGTCCCAGCCAAAACCGGCTGATTGTACCTCTGGCTTCAACAACTGAATTGATGAGGCTAAGCTCAGTCATAAAGAGAATATAAATATGGATTATGGGAAACTAGTAATAGGGGAGAGCTCAAGCATTCTGCAGGGCAATATGGTCACAAGCACAACACTGCATTATGCATGAACATAAATTATTCTGCGCTAGATATTTATCACAATTATTTCATTAATAAAAAACTATTTAAGGGACTTTAGACTGTAGGTTTATCCTCCACACAAATGGAACACAAAAGAAAAATATATCTTGACATTTTAAGTACAGAAGGAAAATAATAAGCACAAGATTCCTGGATAAAGCACAACACTGCTATTTACATTACATTGTCTAGACGGCCAAGGCTGTAAGTTATCAGTTTTTCCTAGGGATCCATAGAAGTTCCTATGAAATTTTATGCACACAAGAAGTGGGTAGATTTATTAAAGAAATGCATACTTATGTGTGAATAAAATACTGGTGGAACTTAAAGGCTCTTACTCATGAGCGTTTTTACCTGCGCTCCCCTGCGTTCCGTTTTTCGGCGTTCAGCCGCAGGGGAGCGCAGGAATAGACACATTTCATTATTTCAAATGGGGCTGTACTCACACAGGCGCGTGTAGGCGCCGAACGCAGGAAAAATGCAGCATGTTGCGTCTCAACCTGCGTTCGGCGCCTACATGCGCCTGTGTGAGTAAGAGCCCTTAGAGGCAGTTCTGTTAAGGGGATGAATGGAGGTCCTCACAACTGGGCATTTATGTTAATGAATAATTTACCTTTACCCCCTTAGGCAGCCAACATATTAGCAGTAGAGTCATTGTAAAATAGTAATAGGCTGAAAGTACAATACATTTGCTTTAATCAATCCCACCATTTTTGGACCAAAAGAGTACAACATTTACCAAGAAAGACCATTGCCTGTGACAAAAGCTGCAAACAGACAGTGTTCTAGCTTCATATGAAGTACTATAATATATAAATATCAATCATTCCTATTTTTGTTTCTGTGTATTCACATTGGGAACTTATTTCACATAGGGTATATCTGCATATTTCAGTGCCTCACACAAATGAAAGTACTTTTGCAGGGCAAAGTTCAATATTTTCACAAGGTATTATATTTCCAACATCCGCAAGAAATGCTTAAAAAAAGACATGCATTAGACAGATAGCAGACAACCTATCCTTTTGTCATCTATATTTGTTTTATTGTCAGTTTGGTACTCCTATTTTAAAACGGAGTAGAGTAAGTAAATCGTCTTAAAAAGGCATGTATCTCAAAGTGTGATGGAAATAAAGCATATATCGCAAAAGTATCCGATTATCTATCCACAGTGATAAGTCAAATCAACTGGACTTGCTATATTTTTTCTCTTGAAGTCATTTCACTGGCTTTCTCAATTCAGAATGGCTTGTACAAAGATCTTCCTGGAGTTAAATACTGTTGTTTAGATTCTCCCACATACAAGTCCAAGCGCTCAATGTTACTCTTCTTACACTTTGGTATTGGGTCTTTTGAGTGAACCAGTTGCTGCCTAAGAAGACAAGAATGCAGTGTTTAGTAAAGATCATTCTAAGGTTTTTGGACACCCCAGTTACATATTGGAGCAGCAAGTTCTTTTGTTTGTCCTGCTTTTCACCTTCACCAGTAGTTTTAGTGTTATTGCTTTTCCTTCTCCAGGATTGAACAATGGCCAAGTATGGATACTTGCAAATCTTAAGGGTTAGTCCACACGAGGAGATTCGGGAGATTTAAACACCTCTTCTTCTGGGCTACAATCCCCAAACCGCCTTTGCGTGACTTCCCTTTCGCTATAATGGAATGCCGCCTGCGCTAAAGCACACGCGGCGATTCGTTTTCCGAAGTTGCCCAAAGTTTCCTCGTGAGGCAACTTCAGAGAAGGAAGCACCGTGTGTGCTTTAGCGCAGGCGACTTTTCATTATAGTGGATGGGAAGACACACAAAGGCAGCTCGGGGAGATTGTCGCCCAGAAGAAGAGGCGTTTAGTTGCCAGGCGACTAAATCTCCCCGAATCTCCTCGTGTGGACTAACCCTAAGGGTCCCTCTGAGATGTTCCAATTCTTTCAACTTTTGGCATGTCTGTGCCCCCAGCAAGCCAGATAGGTATATTTTGCAAAGTTTCAATTCATACAAGAAATAATATCCAGCCTTTATAAATGAGAAACTGATTTACACTGCCATAACCTGCCAAATGGGGCTAATCATATCCCATATAAGGGAGTTCCTGCCTTTCTTTCCCATTTGCACACCTCATCATGCATTTTCTGGGACTCAAAATAATTTCTCCATTCCATTAATACAGAAAAAGGGACAAATATCTCATTATTCCAATAGTTATATTGGCTCACCATGTACAAGGATGCTAGGGCATTTTTCACCTTGTGATTAATCAGAACCCATATTCACTCGCTTCAAACGTATTCAGGTTGCCTCTTACTCTGGGGTGAACAGTACAGAGAATATTTATAAGAAACAACTTGTATGTGATGAATAATAAATCCTATAAGTGTCTAACGCTGGTGAAAATTCGCCAGCATGATGTCATTTTGGAACTTTGCCAATTTACTAACGGTCGCCTGCGTAATTTCGCTAGCGAAGGAGACAGACTCTAGCGCTACTTCGCACTCTAACGCCTGGCGAATTTGCGCTCTGGCGAATGGACGTAACTACACAAATTCACTAAGATGCGGATTTTACTGAACGTTACCTCTTGCGCCAGACTTGCCTTCGCTATCTCAGACCATGCAAAGTGCAAAAGAGTAGATAGGAGCTCCTAAGTCGCAAAAAAACGATAGCGTCTTTTCCTTTTTTTCAGGGAGATAGGCTGCAAAAGAGTGTAAAAACCGGCTTCCCCCTTACATTTCCTAACATATGGCACATAAACTATAAACTGGGTTCATGTGTAGGGCTAGCGCAACTTCGCTTTGCTTGGTGCAGTAACGCTAGCGTAGCTTAGCCAGCGTTCATACTGGGAGACAATTATCGGCAGCAAGGCACTGAAGGCAGGCAATCTCTCAGCCTGCCCGGGCTGACTACCTTCTTTGGAAGGCACTCACCAGTAACGTCACTGGTGTGTGTTGTAGGCTTAAGAGAGTTGAGCGCGGCGCGCTCTAGCACACGCTGAAGATGCAGGCAGAGCAGACGCACAGTCTGACTGTCTACCTTCTTCATCGGGACTCTTCAGTCAGTCGTCACCACTCTTGCCGGTCCTGCAACAGTTAGTGCCAGTGGACAGAGAATTTTGGTTTTTTTTAAGTTAAAAACTTCAGGTGAGGGGTTGGGTCGGCAAGCAGCAGGGAGGGTGCAGGGGCACCTGGCTGGGCCCAGCAACAGCTGTAGAGGCAGAGGCAGCCTGCGCCTGAAAGTGAAACAGCCTGATCATTTTTGCTGTCAGCCTGCCTGCACTGCAGACAGAGAAAGTTTGTAGCCTGCAGACAGTGAAATAATTTCTGCAGACACAATGAAATAATTTTTGTAGCCTGCAGAGAGTGAAATAATTTCTGCAGACAGTAAAATAATTTTTGTAGCCTCAGGCAGTGAAATAATTTCTGGAGACAGTTAAATAATTTCTGCAGACAGTGAAATTATTTTTGTTATTTTTGTTTCGCCGCGTAAATATGCTAGCGTCATGTGCCATTGCCTAAGCTTGAAGCCGCTAGCGTATTTACACGGCGGTCAGCTTTTTTTAAAAAAAAAACATGGCGCGTACCATGCCTAAATAAAGCCCTACCCTAGAAGGGGGCCCTGTGGAAAGTGTAGCCTAGGGGCCTCACATGTCCTTAATCCGCCACTGGCTGTGAGCGAATTTAGTGAATTTGCCCCAATGTTCCATGCTTCTGCATTACAGTGTTTGGCCTGTAGATGACATCCATTACAACATTAAAGGGATTGTTCAACTTTGAGTTAACTTTTAGTATGGTGTAGGCCAGGGAGTGATTGTCTGAGACAATTTGCAACCAGGCATTGATTTGAATAAGAGATTAGAATATGAATAGGAGAGGATCTGAATAGAAAGATGAGTAATAAAAGTAGCAATTACAATAAATGTGTAGTCTTACAGAGCATTTGTTTTTTAGATGGAGTCAGTGACCCCCCATTTGAAAGCTGGAAAGAAGAAGGCAAATAATTAAAAAATTATAAAAAATTAATAATGAAGACTAATTGAAGGGTTGCTTAAAATTGGTCATTCTATTTAACCCCTTTAAATAACAGCAGACCTGTAATGCAGAATGCCCAGGACCTGGGGTTTAATGGGGTCATTGTTTAATTTTGGATCTGCATACCTTAAGTCTACTGAAAAACATGCTTTATTATTATTATTATTATTATTTTATAAAGAAATAGAAAATCTTTTTTAAAAATTTTAATTATTTGATGAAAATGGATTTTATATGGGATGGGCGTGATTCGGAGCATTCAGGATAATGGGTTACCGGATAATGGATTGCTTAAAGGCCCACAGGGATCAGACCAATAGAAGGAGAAAGTAAGACATATTTGAATATGCAGGAGTTGCTTGGCCAACAAGAAAACATTTCATTCAACAGCCAGGCCATAGAGAAAGCTAGCTTGAAGCCTCAGCTAAACTTCTCTTTCAGCGCAGTGACACAAGTGAAGTGTGACAATGTTTTTTTCCTCCTAAACAGTAGCAACAAAGCATCAGGAATTGTTATAATCACTTTAATACACTGCTTATGGGAATCACTGGTTTTATGGTAAAAGTGAAAGAGAATTACCCAAAAATGCTTTGGTTTATGTTTTTCAGGTGTTAATTATTCACATCTGCCAAAAGCTTATTTCCTGGTTAGTATAACTTGCTCACATTCATCTGAGAATATCTCAGTGTTTTTTACGTCTCCATTCCCCTGAGACAACTCTGGCTATACATACACTAGACTATTTGATATTCAGTAAACCCTGCCACTGCCTGACTAATACAACCAGCTAGACATATCCCTCTTCACAAACGAGGTAAGTGCTCTTGTTAAAGACATATTCTTCCAAAGGCAGCATGTACCTAATTATGACCCTGAAATGTCTGATAAGGATAGGCTGACAAATTCATTATGCCCGGTCGGAATTAAATGCAACCCCTCATTGGGTATATTTGTTTGAGTGTTTGAGCTAGTAAAGGGATGAAGTGCAAATACAATAAAGAAGTACACACACACACACACACATATATTCCTATACGTTATTTAAATATTCCTATTATCTATATTTTGGGTACATTCCATTCATGATGAAATTGCTGACACACTTTAGAACAACTATTTTAGTTACACCAGTGAATT
This sequence comes from Xenopus laevis, assembly GCF_017654675.1. Classification (NCBI taxonomy): domain Eukaryota; kingdom Metazoa; phylum Chordata; class Amphibia; order Anura; family Pipidae; genus Xenopus; species Xenopus laevis. Next base: position 124,378,797 of record NC_054374.1, on the reverse strand, counting down.
ACGAGCTAAAGGGATTTCCTTTACAGTCATTTAGCACCTTAGCAGCAATGTTAGCTGCTAACCACTGGGGAATTCTGAGACATGGTCGAGACCGGATGAGAGGGTGCTCAGAAGAAATGTATTTCTCAAAGGCAAAAAAGAATTTTGAATTTTAAGTACTGTTTTTTAGATGTTTGTATGGTTTATAGCGCCACCTTTTGCAGAGCAGCATTGGTGCACTTCCTTCTGTAATATTGAAATTCCAGACATGTAAAAACATTGTTCTGTTCACTTTATATCACTTTATGTCACTTTTATAACTTTTTATGCAATAACAGGTGTTCAAAAGCTTACCGTATCAGTGGTGTCACCCTATCCACCAAACTGGAGAAGCTCACATAAGTATAAACCATGTGGGGCGCATATTCTTGTCCCATTCTATGAGGGCTTTCAAGTTGAGTGGGTCAGTTAGCTGGGGGGTAAATGTTTGAAACGTACTTCGTTGTTTCACTGCAGCAGTCATTTCATAGTACATCTGACGCAAGCCTCCGTGAGAGAATGTGACATAAAACAACTTAAAGGGCATGTAAAGTCAAAAAAATAAAATACCATTTTAACTTTCTTTAATTAAAAATAAACCTACCCGTATATACTCGAGTATAAGCCGACCCGAGTATAAGCCGAGGTACCTAATTTTACCTACGAAAACTGGGAAAACGTATTGACTCGAGTATAAGCCTAGACACAACTACAGCCCTGTCTCCCAGCAGCGCACATTCCGCCAAAGCGACCCCCCCAGTGATCAACCGGACTTCTTTGCAAAGTTGATGGTGACAGAGAATTGCCAAACGGATTACTGTGTGCATTGTCCCACTGTCCCACTACCATGTGCAGAGGGTGCTATGTGATATTGCCATCACTGTTAATCCTTCATATAACCAACAGAGGGCGCTGTGTGATATTGGAGTCACTGTTAATCTTTCCTATAACCAACAGGGGGCGCAATGTTATTCTTTCATATAACCAACAGATAGCGCTGTGTGATATTGCAGTCACTGTTATTCTTTCATATAACCAACAGAGGGCGCTGTGTGATATTGCAGTTACTGTTATTCTTTCATATAAACAACAGAGGGAGCTGTGTGATATTGCAGTCACTGTTATTCTTTCATATAACCAACAGAGGGCACACTGTTATTCTTTCATATAACCAACAGAGGGCGCTGTGTGATATAGCAGTCTCTCCCCAAGTGAACTGTTGGTATAGGAATGATTAAAAGTGACTGCAATCTCAGCTACTGCCCACTGACTCGAGTATAAGCCGAGGTAGACTTTTTCAGCACATTTTGGATGCTGAAAAACTCGGCTTATACTCGAGTATATACGGTATCTCCAAAATACTAATATACTATAATTGAAAAATGTGTACCGTTTTTATAAAAAACCTGACTGTATGCAGTGAAATGCTCCTTTCATGTACTGCCGTGGATAGGAATTGTCAGAGGGTCCCTAAATGCTCTGCAGGGAAACAATCATACTTATGAACAGCAGGGGGAGCCCCCGCCTTACTTCCCAGCCATGCAGACAAACAATACAAAAACTATAAAATCCACATTAGATTACATGACAAAACACACAGAAAGCAGACTCATAAATGCTATTGCCAACACCTACGGGTGCGCTACATACAATAAAGATTAGAGGGTTAGTCTTTACCAATGCAAGTGCAAATCACTATGAGCAAAGACATGCAAATCACCATGATTTTTAGCCACAATGCAGCATTTTCCTCCATTATCTGGCATAATAGCGGCAAAATTTGTGTGCACATACCAATGCAGGCGCAAAACAGTGTCAACGTTGGTTGATTATATGTTGTTGCGTGGTTGGCTTTATTTCAAAGTTAAGTCACTAGTACATGAAACCATTACATTACACCATAAGTTCTTCCTCTAATAAGGAAAAATGTAGATTCATATCTTGTTTATGCAATAAATATATAACACCTCTTTTATGATCACAGTGCAGTGGAAAAAGTTAATTTTTTCAGAAGCAAATCCCACAAAGCATTGCTTTTTTCCATAAAATTCCAGTGTTATTGGAGCCTCCAAATTGCATCCCCCATAACCATTCACAATAAATCAGAAATGAATATTATTGCACATGCGTGTTTTTGTGAATTGAGTGAAATTTGTGGCTAACATTTTACAGTGGGGATTCCATCAGATTGGGAACTATGAGACTGAGGACCATATGGGATGGTAAGAGAAAGATGTGTAGTTGTAACTATTGTTGAACCTATCTGGATAGAGAAGCACGAATGAGAGTAAGCTGAGCTAGAAAGAGGAAAGTTCTTGGTGGAGGTAAGGGTAGCTAGTGAATAATCAGGCTAAGTGAAATGGCGCTAGTAAGACAAAAATATCTATGGAGATAGGAAGAGTAGGAGATTTAAGATGGCCATAAACTAAAAGGGCAAAGTCACACGTGGCTGCGTTTTTAAAAACATGCAGCCAAATGTAAATACGCACAAAATGAAGCCCTATTGAAAATAATAGAGTACTCACTATATCAATTCCCATATTATTGAATTCTATGGGATCCGCAGGTTTGGAATACACTTCACTGAAATACTTTTAATATGGCGGCCAAACTCTCGCAAGATTGATTGCGCATATATGTATTTACGGCATTGTCGGCTGGTGTCGTAATTACGTTGTGTATTGATGATCAGTAAGGCTACATTTTGCATGTTAATTGCTTTCTTTCACAAAAGTTTGCCAAAATTCGTCCAAGTGGAATTGTGGGGAAAGAGAAAAAATAGAAATTCATGTTGGAAAAAGAAAATTACAGGCTGAAAAACGCATATTATCATGTGTGTGAGGTTTCATCAGGGTATTTACACTCAACCGTGTGTAACATAAAAACACCACATGTGACCTCGCCCTAAGATCTGCTAGTGTGGTAAGTTTGGAAAATAAACTGATCTTTCCCTCGATATGCCCACCTAAGGCGAGTAATTAGTGCTTAATCTGATCACTGGCCCTAGAGCCAATCAGAATACAACATTGGAATTAGGAGTCATAAAAGCGAGGGCTGCATCAACTAGCCAATGCAGCTCTCAATCCGATGGGGAATATCAAACCTGCTCAATCAACATTTGGCTAATTTTTGGCCAGATCTCAGTTGGGTGGGTCCGTCTGGCCCATACATGGGCGAGTAGGCTGCTGAATCAATTTGGGTATGGCCACACGAGGAGATTCGATTGACTCGTCTTTTGCGCGACTATCTCCCAGAACTGCCTCAGCGGTTTTCCCTCAGTGAAGCAACTTTGGGCAACTATTGAAAACGCATTGCCGCATGTGCATTAGCGCAGCGGACTTTTCATTTTAGCCTATGGGAAAAAACGCTGAGGCAGTTTGGGGAGATAGTTGCGCAAAAGACGAGGCGATTAGTCGCCAGGCGACAAAATCTCCCCGAATCTCCTCATGTGGCCTTACCCTAAAGGACTCGAATCAGTATTAAATCTGCCTGTGTTTGGCCATCTTTAGTTTACATAGGAGTTAAATAGGACAGCTAGAATAGAAATTAAGAGAAAAAATTGGAAATAAAAAATAGACTTTAACCCTTCTTGATTCAACACTATAGGGGCTTATAAAATAACCTAACCTAAAATCAAGGCCTATGAGACACCAGTTTCCACTCTGCTTAGTTAGTAAGCAAACTAAAGCTAATTGTTTTTTGTATCTCTGAACTACAAAGTTCCATTAAATTATACTTTATCTGCCAGGGCACAATATAACAATAATGCAAACAGAAGTTAGCAAAAACAGAATATTTCTATGTTCTCTGAAATGCAAGTATTGATTAATGCTTTCTGTGGTTTCCTGCTCCCTTTGAATAGGATCATGGCTAGAGGTAAACCACATTCACTTGCACTTTCACTTACCCTAACTATACACAGCAAGATGCAAACGTGATTAAACAAGAAAGGAAATGTGGCAAGCAGCAAAAGTATGCGTGTGAGCTGCTTTTAATCTTATCTTCACTTTTACCAGAATCATAGCTATAAAAAATGCTTTCATATATCCGTGTATAAAAGTAGTGTCCCTCCCCCAGTACCTATACTTAATGTTCTGGTAACACTATAGCAAGGCATGATAATACCAAGAACAAAGTGTATAAAACAATTCATGGTAAGTTGGTACCGCATTTACTGTGTAGCTGGGAAAGGAAAATGGAGGGGGATCAACCCTGAAGTAAATACATTATATATAAAAAGAACATTCTACATAACATATGTTCTTAGCTGGTGACAAATTGGAGAAGTGATTTACTACATTAATATTATCATTGTCCCTAATACTGTGCTAAGAAAAAAGCTGGAATCTAAATGGTGTATATAGTAGAAGTGAGTAGAGTAGACACAGCAGTGGCGCAGTTATTGTATTTAGTCAATGTATAAGAGGCCAGTTACACAATGCAGTAACTTTACATGACTTTGCAAGGATATAGTGCAGGAAAACATCTTAGCAGTCAGAGTCCACCATTACTCTCTAGAAAACCACTAAGGGATATTTCATCATGGAATTTGTGGGTAGGTTCCAACACAGATATTGTCAAGCAATGATTGCATTGCCTTCTTTTTGAGTGCAAGCATGATCCTAGTCAGGGGTGGATTAATAAAGGCAGGGGTGCTGCTGCCTTGAGGCAATTTGAGAAACTCACCTCAGGTGGCAGCAGCCCCATAGTTTCCAGGGGCGCAAAAAGTCACTACTGGTAACTTTAACTTTGGTCATTAAACAGGAAATTCGCAATGCGCAATTGTGCTCTCTGCACTAGTGATGCCCCCCTCACTGGACCCGCTACTGTGCAAAAAAGATAAGTGCATGGGAGCGAGAGGAGGCAGCATCGCAGGAGCTGCCTAAGGGGCCCAGTGTGATCACTATCTTATTTCTATCTTATATATTTTTATTTGCGATGCTGGGTCAGGTCAGGGGCACCTGCTGAGAAGAAGGCAGGCAATACGCTGAACCCTACCTGATGTAGTGAGCTTGGGTGCACACGTCCCTAGCTTTGCATGCATCCGGACTTAGCAGTAGTCTAAAAAGGGGGCCTGTGTGGATGTAGCCTAGGGGCCCCACATGCCATTAATCCACCACTGATTCTAGTGCTACCTAACCATCTTGCTGCTATAGAGGTCTATACGGAAAAGCACCCACATCCAAGAGCAATGGCAACAATTGTATTCACTGTACTTATAGGGGCTGATATTCTGTAAACAAAAAAAGTATATAGTATAGTATATAGTTAAGTACAACAGATAACAGTTATCAATAATTATTCAAATATCTCATATTAAGCCATGCATTTGTTAGTTCTCTGTCAAATCCCTTTTTTATGTGTTATCTCAAAAATCTTTACAAAAGCACGTCTAATGACTTGTCCAAATCATGGGTTATACTCGTCAGTTCTTTCTAATAACCACTTCTATAAAAATACTACACCATCCAAAAGTCCTTGCTAATTAGGCAAAGCACAAGGAGACTCCATACATGATCCCTATGGGGGTATATTTATCATAGAGTGAAGTTAGAGATCACCACAGTCCTCTAGAGTGAAATTCATTCATTTCTATGGGATTTTTAAAAGAGTATTTATCAATGGGTGAAAGTGAAAGTTCATCCTTTGATAAATACACCTTTCAAAATCCCATAGAAATGAATGGAGAGTGGCGGAATTTCACTGTAGAGGACTATGGTGATCTCTAACTGCACTCTTTGATAAATAAATCCCTATTATGGGTTTAGAAGTTCCATCTGGCTTTTAGGGTCCTTTTGAAAAAACGTATCTCAGTATGCACTCTTTTTTTCTCTAAATACACAGATCATTTACATTCCAGATAGGGATGCACCGAATCCACTATTTTGGATTCAGCCGAACCCCCGAATCCTTCCCAAAAGATTCGGCCGAATACCGAACCGAATCCCAATACTAATTTGCATATGCAAATTAGGGGTTAGAAGGGGAAAATTTTTTACTTACAAAAAGTCACATGATTTCCCCCCCGTCCCTAATTAGCATATGCAAATTTGGATTCGATTCGGCTGGGCAGAAGGATTCGGCCGAAGGATTCGGCCGAATCCAAATCCTGCTGAAAAAGGCCGAATCCTGGCCGAATCCCGAACCAAATCCTGGATGCTGTGCATCCCTAATTCCAGATATTGGAGTAAATATTATGTTCTTCAGGGTTTAGGAATTTTAATCACAAAGAAATGTCAATGCCTTATATTGTAATAACTTTATTACACCTGCGCAATAATACTGAAATGGTAAATCCTGTCCTCAGCTTTCCTATCAAACTGTGAAACCCAAGACTGTATAAACTTCATGTTAAACTGTAAAAAATGTTATCGCTGATTCTTATAAAGAAAGGGTGTAACCTACTTCCCCTTTCAGAAGATCCCTGTGTTTATCCTGTATATCTTTCTTGGGTAGAAGACAGGAAATGTTTAAATATAGTGTCATACAGTAAACTCTTCAATAATAATACCTGCAATACAGTAAAATTAAGGGGCACATTTACTAAGCTCAAATGAAGGATTCGAAGTAAAAAAAACTGAATTTAGATGTTTTTTTGGGTACTTCAACCATTGAATAGGCTACTACGACCTTCGACTACAACTTCGATACGAACGATTCGACCTGAAAATCCTTCGACTATTCGACCAATCGATAGTCGAAGTACTGTCTCTTTAAAAAAACTTCGACTTCATACTTCGGCAGTTTAAACCTACCGAGGTACAATGTTAGAATATGGGGACCTTCCCCATCAGTTTTCTAAGGTTTTTTTGATCGAAGAAAAATCCTTCGATCGATCGATTAAAATCCTTCTAATCGTTAGATCGTAGGATTTGCGGTAAATCCTTCAAATTCGATATTGAATTCGTAGGATTTTACTTCAAGGTTCGAATTTGAGGGTTTAGTAACCCTCGATATTCGAACCTTAGAATATGTACCCCAAGTACCCAAGTATCTATTTATGCAAATATTGAATATTTTTCCTATATCCCTATATTTTGGTCCCAAAGGAGCAACACACACACACATCTGCCTGGTTGCTGGTAACAGTGAAGTACAGCCCTCAACAGGTCTTTTGCAAACAATAATGTTTTTTCTTATTCCCTATATTTTGGGATATTTTTCCAATGCATAGCAAATCACATAATCTATAATTTAAAGAATGGTACCAAACTGGAATATAATTATTTTTTTATTTTAAGGTAGGTTTTATTGTTTTAAACATTTAAAACAAAAAATCCATATACATTACATGGAGTCAGGCATGAGGTACAAGTGCAACTTTTCAATTGGTCTTAATTTTTTCTTTTTTATTGTTTTTTAATTATTTGCCTTCTTCTTTTGATTCTTTCCAGAATTGAAATGGGGGTCACTGACTCCTTCTAAAAACAAATGTTCTGTACAAGCTACAAAAGTATAGTTATTGCTACTTTTTATGACTCATCTTTCTATTCAGGCCTCTCCTATTCATATTCCAGTCTCTCATTCAATGCATGGTTGCTAGGTTAATTTGGACCCTAGCAACCATATAGCTGAAATTGCATATTGGAGAGCTGATGAATAAAAAGCTAAATAACTCAAAATCCACAAATAATAAAAAATGAAAACCAATTGCAAATTGTCTCAGAATATCCCTCTCTACATCATACATAAAGTTAAGTCAAAGCTAAACAACCCCTTTAAGTAAATATTGCCTTTTTAAATCATCCCTTGAGCCTCCATTTTATGATATTCTCTGTGCTGCCTCAGAGATCACCTGAAAATACTGCAGCTCTAAATGTAACAGGAAGAAGTGTGGAAGCAAATGACAGAACTCCATCCGGTAATTGGCTCATGTGACCTAACATTTATGGTTTGTTTGTGTGCTTCATGAATCGTAGGATCCCAGGGGGCGGCCCTTATTTTTAAAAATGGTAATTTTCAATTTATGATTATTCAATGGCACATACTACTACAAAAAAGTATATTATTATGACAATGGTTTATTTACATGAAGCAGGGTTTTACATATGAGCTGTTTTATTCAATATATTTTTTACAAAGTCCTACATTGTTTTACATAGTACATAGTTTTCCTTTAATTAGGCAATTAACTTTTTTAGTTGTAGCAGGAAACGACTCTTACATACAGATTTTTACTTTATTTACTCACGGACACTATAAGAAAACCATGTAAACTCAGAACTCAGTTTATCATCTGGCTGATTCCCCATTCTTTACACTTTAGCAGCAATTAGATTCAGCTGATTGGCAAGGGCGTTTAAGGGAAGAACTAGACAGACGTTTTCCACATATTTTTGGCGGATCCGACGCGCTGCGCCAAAATGCAGGGATCAAATCTGATGCTACGGAAAATAAGGTAAGCAATAGCAATGTCGGATGGTGTCGCATCGTTCATCCGGCGCAACACGACTGTCGGATGCAGAAGTCGTGTCAGATGAATGTTGCGACACCATCTGACGTTTGTATTTCTTACCTTATTTTCCGTTGCAACCGATTTGACACCTACGTTTTGGCGCAGCGCGTTGGATCCGTCAAAAATACAAGAAATACAAATGTCGGATGGTGTCGCAGCGTTCATATGACTGTCAGATCAGACGCTGCACGCTGCAGCCGACAGTCGCGTCGGATGAACGCTGAGACACCATCTGACAGTGCTATTGCTTACCATATTGTCCATTGCATCTGACTTGCATTTTGGCGCATCGTGTTGGATCTGCCAAAAACACATGGAAATCGTCCGTGAAGTTGTACCCTAATAGTTGAAAATAACCATGTCCATCCAATCATAGAGCCACATGCACCCAAGGGCAATAAACCATGTCACTGAGCAAAGATGGGAGGAGGAACAAGAGAAACGAGGTGTGGCAGTTTTTCACTTCACATATGTAAGGTATGTGTTTACACTGCTCGACCAGCTTTAGTTTGGGCATCCATCTTATATTATATATATACACGTAATTGAAGTAATGTATTTAAGTAATAAAGTTAAAGCACAAGTGGCCTCATTTGACTGGTGCATGTCAGAAATGCTCTTGCAGTTTTAAAAACCACAAGCATATTAACTTTTTTTGAGCCAAGTAGGCCAATAACATTGTTCATTTCCCAAATAATCAAAGGTACAATCTATTTTTGTTTCCAGTCATTTATTTTTTTCTGCTACTCTGCGGGTCACAAGGTTTACCCCAACAAGAAGTCTGGTTCCAATTTGACCGTCCTATTTATATAAGTGAACAAAAAAACTCTGAATAGAGTTTTAGGAGCAAAACATTGGCTTGTGTCATAAGAAATGATACCTCAGAACATGGCCGTATACAAGGCTGGAAAAATCAGTGGTTTGACTGTGTTATTTTCACAGGCTAGTTTGTTATGAAATTTCTCTCTCAAAACACAGCTTGGAATGATATTAATACCACACATCTCACTGGATACGTCAACGAAAAAAGGCAAATTAAGCCACCTACAATCGTATAACACCATGCATAACAAAACTGCATTAATAAAAGCAATATCTATAATAATAGACATTTCTTATCAGACACAAGGGAGTTGTATAGTAAAATATCTTTGCTTTAGTGTAGTAACCTGTAGAAATCAATTAGCTGTATGTAAGAAACCCAAAGTGCTCACTGGTGGTTGAGTGATTTGGGTTAGTGGACCATGAAAAACTTCATACTGTGTTACTATTTAAGTAAGGGCACAGAGGTTACACCCCTGTACCCTTACTAAGATCTTCTCCTGGACCTGAGGAACCATTCTGCAGTTGACTGTTAAGAATCATCTTACAATGGAACCCTAAGGATGAAATTAAAATAACCTTGAAGTTGGGGATTGTAGGGACATTACTTTTTGGAAAGAGCTACAGCAATGACCCAAAACAATGTCTATCTATCCAGTAGCTGCTAGAGATAGGTGCCCCCTGTATTTTTTTATTTATTTTCTTGTGAGTACATAGAGAGGTCAGTCGCTGGAGACAAATGATGCAATTTTAAGTATAATGATTAGATAAGCCCCAGTCATATGTACTGACATGATAGATAGGGCACAAAGGCCTCATACAGACAATCAGAACTTAGTTTAAAACAAAGTACTCCATGCGTTTCTGTACCTTCCTTACAACTGTTAGATGGAAATTGTTCTTAATTACGAAAAGTAAAATAGGTGGTTAATTTTACCATTTGCCTACCCCTACTAGAGACCAAACCCCTGGGAGAGCTGAAGACCTTGCCTATTAGGTCAATGTCCATTTTATATAAGCAGTTTCCCTTCAGCTGCCTCTAGGAGACCATAGTAAGAAGATACCAATGTTTCATGTGTTATTTCTTAATGGAATCAGGCTTATGATTGTTTTTTGATGCCCGTTTTTGACGCTGCCGCCCGTTTTAACGCCAGCGTCCATTTTTATTTATTCGCCGGTGGCGAATCGCGCAAATTCGCCCATCACTACTGATGATTATGCAGGAAAGACCCACAACACAAACTAAAAGTATTGCTCTACAGGTTATTAGAAAGACTGCCACTTGGTTCAGAATTCTATTCAACTCATCCTAATGCCTATATAGATGTTTTGGAGTGCAGAAACTAATCATTAGATAGGATATAACTGCCAGACACCTCCAACGACACATATTTCCTACCAATGCACTTTTTCCATTCATTTATTTAGAATTTGAAACTGCAGAATTCTTACATTTTAAAAATGACCAGAAATTGGAAATATGCCTTTAAGAATGATGCTATTAAAATACAATTAATCTATATTATGTTTTAGGGAGGCGCAATGGTTACCAGATTTTGCTTAATTGTTTTTATCATAGGACAATTATGTATTGGGCCATTTATTGGCTTAATTCAGGAAAGATGCCCCCTTCTTAAAGATGTTCGCCTTGCTGTGTTGGATGCTCAGTTTTGTGTCTGTAGTACTGAGCTTGGTTTGCACTCAGTCTATCGGTACAAGGTGATCATTAGAATTTTTTGCCCATTTTAGTATTTTTTATTATTATTTTAAGGAATTCTTATTGTGTGTGGAACAGCTACATTCTTCTTGCCATAATTAATTGAAGTGCTATTATCATACAGTAAACATGACAAAATACACATTTTCTTGAATTATAGGTTTATTTAAGAGATTATTAAAATTTATAAATGATTACATTGAAACATATATATGTACAATACATCAAGCTCATTTCCATCCAGCAGTTAAATTAAAGCTTCTACAAATTGATCCAAAGGGGGAAAAACAGCAAGCCTTGTGTTTCTCACCCTAAAATGGCATAATACTGTCTCTGAAAGGATTAAATACAATACAGGTATGGGACCTGTTATCCAGAATTCTCAGGACCTGGGGTTTTCCAGATAATGGATCTTTCCGTAATTTGTATCTTCATTACTTAAATCTACTAGAAAATCATGTAAACATTAAATAAACCCAATAGGCTGGGGTTGCACACAGTAAATATTAATTATAGCTTTGTTTGGATCAAGTTAAAGGTACTGTTTTATAATTACAGAGAAAAAGACATCATGTTTAAAAATTCTGATTATTTGGATAAAATGCAGTCTATGTATATACTGTATTTCCAACCAATTCTTAATCTCAGCAAGTGTAAAACTCATTTACACATCAAATAAACTATGTAATCTGACTGGTTTAAATATATTTGTTATGATGAAAATCCTCTAATTTTATCTAAAGATTATTGCTGTCATATGTAAACATTTTATTATATACAGTACATTGCATGTACTGAGATTTTATATAGTATATAGTATACTTTCATGATGCTATAAGTAGGTGCATATGTCTCTTTTTCACAGATGGGTGCTCAGACTTTTAGAGCATATTCATGGTGTGGTCTAATTAATGAATTAGTTATAGTCAGACATATGTTAGCATCATTTGAAAAGAATACCATCTTTATGCACAATAATAATATTCTCTTGGCTTCTCTAAATTTTGCATTGCCCTGAGTAATACAACAAACATTATTCTTTTCTGTTTTGCATTACAGTTTTGGCAAAAGTTATGCATTTTAATCTCTAATTACACCCTTCTTACTGTAGCCTATATGACTCATTTTTCATTCATTCTCATTTGCCATTTCTCTGGCCAGTCTGCCTTAGCACCAAAGTACTTGTATTATGCCAATGTAAAGTATTTTTTGCATTAATATACAGTACACATTTTGATGCATATGTAACTGCAGAAGGTATTTCAATTCTCCCTGCTATATATATATATATATATATATATATATATATATATATATATATATATATATATATATATATATATATATTATTTATAGAACCAAAAATTATCAAATAATACTCTTCATTTAGGAGTTATTTACTAAAACCCACATTTGTCTTGTTGGGGTTATAAAGGGGAAAACGCAATTTTTTTGTGGAAAACAACCTTTTTATTTTTATTATACCCCAAGGCTGCTAAAAGTCAGAATCCGAAAATCTCAAACCTGCCAAGGTCATGTAGAAGTCAATGGCAGATTTCCCTTTTACAATAGGAAGATATCATGATCTGCACTGGGTTTTGAATGATAATCCATATCTGAGTTTGCGGGGTCAAATCAGAAACATTAGTGTATTTTGAATTTTTTTACGATATTATGGAGCAGGGGTGTCCAAACTTTTTGCAACGAGGGCCAGATTTGGTGAGGTGAAAATGTGTGGGGGCCGACCATTCAGCCTGACATTCTTTGAACCATTAACATAATTTAACTCATTTAAACAAGGAATCACGTAGCCATAGCAGTAATATTTGGGCACATTAGTGAAATGATCTGCCACTTGGTCTATACTGCTACCTGTGGGCTCAAGGTGTTAGCAATAGACACGTAATGGAACGTAGTGACGCATCGTTCTCACATACTTCTGAAGGTGCAATAGATGTACTGACAGTACAGTAAATGAAAGACGTATGCGAGAGCGGCGCGTCACTAAGTGCCAGTACTTGTCTGATACTAATGCCTTCAGCACACAGGCAGCAGTGTAGCCCACGTGGCAGATCATTTCACTAATGTGCCCAAATATTACGGCTACGTGATTCCTGATCGCACTGTGCTGGGGGGCCGCATTATTATTAATTTCATGATCGCTGAGGGCCGGTGTAAATTTGAAAACGGGCCACATTTAGCCCCTGGGCCTGACTTTGGACATACCTGTTATAGAGTCTTTTCCTGCACAGTTTTTTTTCAAGTTATTTTATGGATAAATAAGGCAAAATTGTGGATGGGAGTTTGGTCAAATTTGTTTTAATAACATAATGAGAGCATTTTGAGTTTAAGTAAATAACCCCCTAAATGTTAATAACTAGTATAATTTTTTTTTTTTTTTAAAGAACCAATATAACATCTGGTAAATTGCTTCGCAAACTCTCTTATTCAAATTTGGCTGTACTTATGATGATTCTGATGGGCTGAATGAATCTTCTCTTTATACTAGATCTGATCTTGATGCTCAATTGCTGTGCCTGGTCCACCCAGTCTATATCTTGCACAAGCACAAACACGATGTCTTAGATAATTGGATTAACAAACCCCTGATATATATAGTTTGGCAAACATGGCACATTACACATAAACAGTTTGGGCTAAATAGTCATCTTTACATCCCTCGGATCTGAAACAAGGAATTCCAGTAAGGCTTTGCTACACATCCTTTCACAACGTGGCATAAAAGTGGTATTAGGGGCATACAACACATTTAAAGATGATTGCATTGCATTGACTGGGAGAATCCCTTGTATTCATATTTAAATCATCCCCTCCCTCAAGAAGAGCTACAGTGTATATATGTGAGCTATAAGGTATTATTTAAACATTTGGTTCAGATGGACCAGATAAAGGGTTATCTCACTTCCACCATTTAAAATTTCTGATATTCTTAAAGCATTGCGATATGCAAATAAATGTCTTTGATGAAGGCATATAGAGAAATACATGGAAAGAAAATTCATAGAGCTTTTTTTTTTCTCCAAAGCTAATTTAATAGAGCTGTAAAATGACCTAACTGTCCGAAATGCAAAATTCCTGAAACAGATCTGGTTCATTCATCACTTACCCAATATATATCATACTGAATTATGTATTCTTATTACATGAATGGGCAATTTTTATATATATCTCTAATAAACACTTGTTTTTATAGTCCATGTGTCCATACATATTTATAGCCCTGTCCATTTTCCATACTTCTCAAATTAAAGGAGAAGGAAAGGTTAAAACTAAGTAAGACTTAACAGAAAGGTCCATCTAAATATACCAGTAAACCCCCAAAGTAGTGGTGCTCTGAGTCCCCTGTCAAAAGAAACACTGCATTTCTTTCCTTCTATTGTGTACACATGGACTTCTGTATCAGACTTCCTGCCTTCAGCTTAAACCTCATTGCCCTGGGCAAGAGCATGCTCAGTTTGCTCCTCTCCCCCCCCCCTCCCTTCTCTACTGTAATCTGAGCCCAGAGCAGGGAAAGACTCAGGCAGGAAGTGATGTCACACCACATAAATACTGCAGCTCCTATCCTAAACAAACAGAGAGTTTCTAGAGCTTTTTACTCAAGTATGGTAAAGCATTCTACAGAATAAATATAGCATTCTACCTTGCACTATTGCAGCTAATCTATTGGCAATAAAATGCCTCTGTAGCTTTCCTTCTCCTTTAAGATTATGATACTGTGTAAGTAGTCCCTGTCATTTTACAATATTTTATCTTAAATATCTCTCAAGCCTCACATGTCATGGCAGATTGCACCTGTTTTTTTGCAATTTGCACCCTGCCTTTCACATTATTAATGGCGATTTCATATATCATGTATCAGTTAATGTGTTATAATGAGGCTAAATTTTAAGGTGTGCTATATTGGACATATTCTATTTGCATTTTTCCTCTGTGTGCTATCATCTTTGGACAGGACAGAGAATGAACACAATTGCAGCCAGTCTAAGCACAAGAACATATTAGCCCAAGCAGCAGATACTCATACATACACAATGAAATATTCAACCGAGTTAACTGCAATAAAGAAACAAAATATAATATATTTGATATGGAATAGAGTTCCTAATTTGACTTCTAAACATATATTATTTGATTCAGTAACGTTGAAATATATTTGTATCTAATAAACTGCATTAGGATTTATTTGGAATAGGAATCTGACTCTTTTAAACCAGTGACTTAATGTTTCATCCTGAATATATTATTTTAGCCCTTGGGTTGAATGCTCACAGTGACCCAGGGGAATGTGTGGGAGGTAAGGTTGTGGTTCTTCAAGTGCTTTCCCTTGTGCTTAAGCCAAAACACCCAAACCTCGAGACTGTAAAAAAAGTACAGTAACTGCAGTCTAGAGGTCTACATCAGCCAGACATTAATGATTCGGAAATTCGTCCTAATCCAAAAACACAACATGCATAATCTGGGAGAAGAAGCAATCAAACACAAACATCTCTTTTGAAAAAAAAGTCAAGAATCCAACTGCAATAACTGCATCAATGTTTAGATAAAACATGCTGCAAATTAAATTTTTATTGAAATGTATAATTTTGATGAATTATAGGTTAAATATTAATTGCACAATTACATTATTCAATTTATGGGACTTTAAGAAATTAAGTGGGAAAAGCCAAGCTTGTATAAATATTTAACTTAGGTTTTCTATAGAATACATGGTCATTACCAATTTCGCTACCAGCCAGCAGGATACAGCGCTTCTAACAACCACCTTTAAGGAACATATATATAAAAAAAAAAAAAACAAGCCAGGGTTGCATAGATTTTAACAGAGCTAGGCCTAGAGTAGTTTTTACAAAGTCTCTTATTAAAGGGTTAAGAAAATATCAATAAATTTGGTGGGACCATCACTATTGGCATACTTCTGTTTATTTATTATCTCCTCTGGGGTTGGCTGTCTTTAAATTATGTTTAACTCTTTTGTTTCATTGTGTGGTTACTGGGGGGGGGGGTGTACATCTTAGTAAAATAAGATCATCATTTGGTGGGTAGGATTTTTGTATGACTATTTAATCTTCTTTCACCCAAAACGTAAAAGCCTTTTGGGTTGTCACAATGGTCCTATAGCCTCTTGCCTTTATTTGGTCATGGAACTCCTCTGTGACGTTCATTTTATTTTACAATAAGGGGAATAAATTACTTATTATATAATTATCATATTTTTTCTTGTTTTAATCAAGCCCTCTGCTATTCATCTGCTACCTTGCCATTCAATCCACTGACTGGTTCCTAGGCTAACTAGGACCTCGGATAAGAGTTTAAATTCCAAACCAGGGAGCTTCAGAGCAAATGGATTAATAATCCAAAAACATAAAAGACATAAAATAATTCAGTTTACTGATATGATATAACTCAATGTATGTTGTAGTTTTAGAACATCTAAAGAGACACAGTTAGTCTTTCTCTCTCTTGGTCTCCATGCACCTTATAACCTCCATATTTGTTTTGTCATCCATTTATATTGCTGTTTTACTGACTACATGTGAAAGGGTCAAAATATAACAAATTAATGTTGGTTGGGGCCAACACCTGGCCCACAGGCACCCAGTTGAACAGCCTGGCTCTAATTCATTTATGAACAACCACTTTTGATATGGGAAACATAAAAATGAATAAAAAGTAGATAGAGTGGAATGCTAGATAACAGGGGGTTGCAGTAGTAGCATAGATGTATAAATGTAAAATAATAAGGGTTTGAACAAGGGTCTTATGGGGTTATCATTTTGCAAAGGGAATTTCCATAAAATAGAAACGGTTGCCAAAGAAAAAGTGTAAATGGAGAAAAAGGGGGACTATGAGCTGAACCTAATTGCCAGGTAAGTATTTATTGCATACGTGGGTGCGGTCTAGAGATGGTCCAGTTTCTAAACTGAAATGACTCAAGTATTGTCAGTCTCTTTGATCCGCTATATAAGTAAGAAAACAAATAGACATGGTTCTGTGAGACAAGGCCATCCAGTGCAGCAAGTTTACAAAACCACAAACATTTGTTTTCTTGGAAATATCTTCAGTTGACAGATCGAGTACTCTGAAAAAGTTTAAATATATTTCATACTGAAAATAACATTTGTGGCACTTTCTTGCAAAGATCATGGGCGCTTGTAATATTTGGACTCCCCCATGGTTTAAAAAAAGTCAAACTATATTTATTATTCAGAGAAACTGAATTCAATGGTTCTAGGATTTTAGGTCACTTGTCCCCACTCTGTTATAAAAACACAACTCTTTGAAAGGTCTTGTAAATACAGACAAGCAAAAATTCCTGCCAAAGGCTGTCGGAAAAAAACAGACTTGCATTGTGCACATTATTAATGACAGTGTTCATACGAAGGCAAATTTAAAAACCATTGTTTACAACTTTGTGGTTAAATGTCACTTGTTTTGTACTTATGGTAGACCAGAAGCTTGTAAAGGAGTGCAAAGCATTATATTGTTCTATAAAAGCCTAACGGAAAATGACATTGTGTAAACAATGCAGATATCAGCTTTCAAAATATTTACAGTGTATTTAAGTTCAGTTAAGCATATATTATATAAATATAATTTTCTTATCTGTATAATATTCAAAGCCCTATGCTCTACACATTTTTGGGGGGGGGGGTTGGTAAATATTTAGTGCTTACCGTATATACTCAAGTATAAGCCATCCCGAGTATAAGCCGAGGTACCTAATTTTACCTCCAAAAACTGGGAAAGCTTATTGACTCGAGTATAAGCCGAGGGTGAGAAATGCAGCAGCTTCTGGTAAGTTTCAATCTCGTTTTTGGATGACTATTCTTAGGCGCCGGCGAATATTCTTAGGCGCTTGACCAGAGTATAAGCCGAGGTAGAGTTTTTCAGCATATTTTGGGGCTGAAAAACTCGGCTTATACTCGAGTATATAAGGTAGCTTTTCTCCAGTTGAATCGTTGTGTCCTGTAAGAAGGACTAAGCTGTACAGTACACACACTTAGGAAATAATGCAAATGATTTTAAACTCTTCTAGGAGAGGAAAACCCTTACTGGAGATTTACGAGTTGACACAACGTAAAAGAAAGGCGAATATCAGCAAACTGCAATATCTGCCGAGTCTGCTTAACTTGTGTTTTTTTTATTAAAATACATTCAGGGGCAGATTTATTAATTTTTGCTGATTGACATCCAATTTTTGCAATCTTTCCTCTAAGGGACATTTACTGAGGAGGCTTTTTAGTTTAATAGTTTTTAGTTTTTCAGGACAACCTAAGATTGATTAATCTGCCTGAATCATTGAGTAATTACACTTACATAACATGATAGATGACGCTCAATGCCTAAAAAAGGAAATTAGAGAAAAATATCAGTAGTGTTTATATTGCATGTACAAAAATACAACTGGAAAGTCCTATACCAGATATGTCAGGTATTTGTAAAATATATAAAATGGAGATTCCTGAATTGTAAAAAAAATGGCTGAATTTTCAGGATACTGTACCAGAAATAGGCATTCTTTAGATTGTAATGTCATATGTGGTTTTGACCCCAAAACCACACATTTTTGGAAAGTACACATTCTGCTAAACTTTTAAGAAAATTCAAAACGTACACTTTAGAGCATCTAATAAATATGACCTTGCGGGGTCTCCGGAACAGTTTAATACACAATATTCTGTGTCATATAGAGAGCACAAAATAAAAATATGTTTTACGGGCTGAGACAAGTAATCCAGAAATTTGAAGAACGCAAAGAATCCAATTCAACATACTGTATCCCTGAAAAAGAATTTTATTCTGTTAATTCTGTCAATATGATAGGGATACCAACCAAAACATAACCAGCAATTTACATCATGCAGAGCAATCAATAGATGCTCATTACACTATATTAGACACAGATGGTCAGGATTGTAGGATTGTATCATTATTCACTCTGTGGGTATATAAACTAAAACAGGAAAATAATTGTGCTCAGCCCTATCATACTGAAACACAAAAATAGAAATAATATAAAATGGTCATCTCATGTGTGAAAGTCAAATAGAATATACAGGTATGGGATCCGTTATCCGCAAACCCTTTATCCAGAAAGTTCCAAATTATGGAAAGGCTGTCTCCCATAGACTCAAAATTTTTAAAAATGATTTCCTTTTTCTCTGTAATAATAAAACAGTACCTTGTACTTGATCCAAAGTAAGATATAATTAATCTGTATTGGAAGCAAAACCAGCCTATTGGGTTTATTTACTGTTTTCATGATTTTTTAGTAGACTTAAGGCATGAAGATCCAAATTACAGAAAGATCAATTATCCAGAAAGCTCTAGGTGCCAAGCATTATGGAGAACATGTCCCATACCTGTACTGCATATTTTAGGCATCATTTTTACAAAAATTTTGATTAAATTGCTCGTTATGCCTTTGTTGGTGTCTGTCAGGATCCGCTCCGTTGCAGATTGCTCCATTTTGCATAGAAGATGGTGGTGCCCAGGGCCATGTCAAAAGTGGCACGAAAATTCTAAATATAAGGAATGCCAAGACGCGGGTTCAATGCCCGAATATACTGTAGGTCACATTTCTTAGCTTTCCTGGGTGCTTTATAATTCCTTATTTACTGATTACTGGACTTTTGACATTCTGCCTTGTATTTGACCATGATCCATTGCTGCCTGCCTCTGAATCTTCTGCCTGAATCTTGTTTAACCTCTTGGCTACCACTTATTGGACTTTGTACCTAGTGCTTCCTCTTTGGTCTGGACTTCTCCGCCATTGGGCCATGTGGCTCTGATAGTATATTCGGCCATGGACCCTACTGAGGAAGCTCTGCCTGATGTTGAAAGAACTCTCTAGGGTCTCGCATAAGGCAAGTTTTGGATGCTCTTTTCTCCCTGATGCCTTCTGCTTCTCCAGTCACCGGGAATCCTGCAGCAGCAACTCTGCCTCCTCCAGCAGCCACACCGGCTAGTGAGCCCAGTATTCCCCACATCCTCGATATAATTCTGCAGAGGCTTTGTGAACCAATGCCTTATCCAGTTCGAGTTTCAACCCTTGAGTATGTATCCGAGCAGGCCAACGGGGGTGTGTAATCTCCAGGTTGGAAGTTAAAACCCATTTGATTCAGTCTGTTCAATCCTCGGCCCCGCTAACACTCCCATTGGGATGCTATATGTTCCTCCTGAACTCGTCTTTCCATCCTCCAAAATACCCACTGTTCCAAACAAGTAAAGCATCCCGGTACATAATAGACTTTAGACCTGTTATGTCACCATGTTTGGTGGCCAACTTTACAGAAGGATGTCAAAGACTTTGTAGCAGCCTGTATAGTCTGTACATCCTCCAAAGCCAATCACTCTTGTCCATGCAGTCTATTGCAACCTCAACTCATTCCCTTTTATCCTTGGACTCACTTAGCTATGGACTTCATTGTTGAGCGGCCACCTTCCAAAGGTAATACTGTTATTTGGGTAGTTATCGACCACTTTAGCCAAATAACATCCCTCTCTGGAAGCTTGCCTCTGCACTGGAATTTTTCCAACTTTTTATCCACTACATCTTCCATCTGCATTGATTTCCAATAGAGATAGTTTCGGATAGAGGCTCCCAGTTTGTGTCTAAGTTCTGATGTTCGCTATGTAAAAGTCTGGCATTTCTCTCCAATTCTCTTCTGCCTACCATCCGCAATCCAAACATGTAAACATGCTGAACATGTAAACCAAGCTCTAGAACAGTTTTTGACAAGTCATGTCTCCCTTTGTCAGGATAATTGGTCCAAATTGCTCCCCTGAGCAGAATTTGCTAACAACAATGCCTCTCACGCATCCACTGGGAGATCAATACTGGTGTATTTGATGAATGGCAAGCATAAAATAACAATGTAATGTACAGCTTACATAGAACAACACATACAACTGTATGATTATGATAATTTCCAACAGGAAATATCCAATTTCCTCCAAGACTGTGTACTGGAGTTGGCCTAGAAGTTATGTGGCCAGACTTTGATGTGGGCTCTTATGCTAAAGACTCCTTGTGACCCCGGACAAGTAACTAATTCTCCTGGTGCTATGTGCACCTATACTGGCTGCCTTGCCTGGTGTACAGTAATTTGAATGGGAGAATAGTGCTACATAAATGATTCATATTCCCTTTACTTTGATGAAATTTTTCTTTTGGGCAATTGGAGAGTGAGCAAGCATTTCATAAAGTATTTTTAAAGTACTTTATAAATAACTTTATATTTACAGTAATATGCTATTTTTGGACTGATAAATGAGAACTGTTCATATGGGTATGGGGCCTGTTATCCAGAATGCTCAGGACCTAGGGCTTTCTAGATAACAGATCTTCCTGTAATTTGAATCTTCATATTTTAAGTCTACTAGAAAATCATTTAAAAATTAAATAAACCAAATAGGTTGCTTCTGCTTCCAATAAGGATTAATTATATCTTAGTTTAGATCAAGTACAAGGTACTTTTTTATTATTACAGAGAAATAGGAAATAATTTTAAAAAATTTGGATTATTTGGATAAAATGGAGTCTACGGGATACAGCCTCTGTAATTCAGAGTTTTTTGGATTATGTGTTTCTAGATAACAGATCCAATGCCTGTAGTGAAAAAATGTAATATTACCCTGAACTAATAAAGTTAGTATGTGTTTCAAATGAACTATAGTTCTATAATCTGCAATGTTACCACAGGGCTGGTTTAAAATTTTTAAATGGGTCTTTAGGGCACATATTTATATATCAGATAATCTGTGTAGAATAAAAATTGTTTTAATTCTTATACAAGAAGATAAACATGGGATCAAATGCCATTCATGGCCCTCAAAAGAACTATGGAATGAAACATCTCATAAAAAAAAGACATTTGTTGCCAGGAAATAGTTTATTTTTAGTAACTGATGGACTGATACCATTGTTGAATGTATAATAGACATTTTTTACTTAATGATGTAACTGGTAATGTAACAATAGCTTCTGCATTAACCATAGTAACCATGTCTAGTTTTTTCTTCTTGTCTTTGTCCCTAGTCAATGAGGTTTAACATTTGTTCTGTTCAGACAGTCATCTTGTTAAAAAAAATGACAATAAGACATTTTAACGAAATATATTATTTTTTTTTAATATAAACATTGTAACAGCTGCTAGTACCAAAAATATGTACAATGTGCACAAAGTTTAAATATCTGTACATATAAAAAGGGACACAATATACAACATACTGTAATAAAAATTAAATATTTTATGTGAAATGTTCTTGAC
Organism: Xenopus laevis; assembly: GCF_017654675.1. Lineage (NCBI taxonomy): Eukaryota > Metazoa > Chordata > Amphibia > Anura > Pipidae > Xenopus > Xenopus laevis. The sequence goes on along the minus strand of NC_054374.1, from coordinate 124,356,491 downwards.
ACAGACAGTTTTAAGACTGTACTGTACATGCATGGTATAAAAAAAAAAGGAAGTTCACTACCCAAAGCTATAAAATAAAAAAAACTAAAATATGCATCTATAAATGAACACAAAAGTAATAGCTAAAGTAATACTGAAGGGCAAGAGTTTGGTTTGAAATTAAAGCTACGGTTCAGTTCCATACAAACAAGTGATACTGCTTACAATACATGTACATTAAGGGGAAGAATGAAAATTATCTGTAAAAAAAAGTTCCAATTCCACCTACTATATGAGTGAATTAACTAGAACAATTATGGTGTCATTTGTGGAAAACGTTCTCGAACGACTACATTGGTTGTCCAGGTGCCGTACAACTCTAAATATTCAGTTCACATCCATACCACAAGTGTAATGTGCTGAAAAAATGCATTTAATATATAAAAAAAAGTATACAAGTCATCATCTGACTATTTTTTTTATACACAGTGACACATAGCTTATACAAAGAATACGTTGAGGTGTAACATTGTAACAATCTACTAAATGAATAAGCACCGGTACATTGCGAAGCACCACAGGCTTAACTAATAAGAAAAAGTATTCCAATCATCAAATATAGCCAACTTCTCATTTTAAAGGCGGCCGATAAAAGGTTTCTACTCTACTCCTCCAGAGCAAGTCTGTAGCTTCTCAGCCCATGTAGATGGCCTTCCTGATGTTTTGACCAATATCTATCAGGCAGGTTAGAAATTCAGACAAGGACTGCATTGGTGCATAGATGCCATCTTCTCCTAACAGATCTCCCATGGCCAAAACCCTGGGTAAAATTGGTATGATCCAATAGTTTCACCACTAGACCAAAAAGTCACATCATCCTAATTTGGAACTGTGTGTTGGTGGTCACATTGGACACAGATCACCTTGTCAAATGAGCAGATCTTATATTGTATGCCCACCTTAACAGTTCAGTGTAAAAATGAAAACTGGGTAAATAGACAGGCTGTGCAAAATGAAAAATGTATCTAATATAGTTAGTTAGCCAAAAATGTAACGTATAAAGGCTGGAGTGACTGGATGTGTAACATAATAGCCAGAACACTACTTCCTGTTTTTCAGCTCTCTAACTCTGAGTTAAGGGGGGCCACATGGCACATAACTGTTCGGTGAGTTTGTAATGTATCCTTAGCACTCAGCTCAGATTCAAAAGCAACAGTTATGTGCCAAGTGATCCCCCCTCAAGTCACTGATTGGTGACTGATTAGTGTTCTGTTTTTATATTACACATCAAGTCACTCCAGCCTTTACAGATTACATTTCAGCCGAACTAACTATATTCGAAAAATGTTGTATTTTGCACAGCCTATCTATTGACCCAGTTCTTATTTTTACACTGAAGATCTTTCCAAGAAATTGCAGAGCTGAATCATCAGATATACACATAGAAACAATAGCATTCTACCTGTATCTGACGATTCAGCACTTACAATGGCCGATGTTCAGATACCTTCAAGTGCGCCCGTTCAAAATTTTCTGCGAGCCAACCCATATCCCAGGCTTCTGCTGATATCGGTCAGGTCATCTGCTGCCATACACACACACTGAATATACTAAAATTCATTTTGTACGATATTATTGGTGCGTCTATGGCCACCTTAAGACCAATAAAGACCACTGATCTATAGGATGGAGTTGTTTCTACTGAAAAAAGCTGCTTGGTAAAAGAAAGAGATACATATTAACATATAAATAATATAATGGCTACTGCCGTATAGATACTTTAGCAATAAAGAAGCAAAATGAGCATTCACATGCCTTCCCAGCAGACTTTAGTTTGAGACCAAACTGATATATATATTCTTATAGTCTAATAACATTAACAAGATTTTTTAAAAAGTAGTATACTTTTTAAAAAAAGAAACAATCTGGGATTTTTTGCCGTTTTGGTACATTCAATAAAGAAAAGCACACAGATGGAATGCAGTTTATAAATCAAGTAATAGACATTGGGCACCATTTGTTTCACTGGGGAAAGGGTGTGCCCATATGATCCATTAAAGGCCATTTCTTCTGTGCAAAATCAGAGATTCAAATATATACACATTTATTCACAATGAAATGTACTGAAATAGAAACATAAGATTGCAATAACTTTTTAGGCAACCGTCGGAACTGTAGCCCAGCTAATCACCATTTTGTCTGACTTAAGTGCAGAAAATGGGCAGGTTAAAAATAAACAGAGGTGGGGTGCCCTTTAAGGACAGCCATCTACATAGAAAATTCATGCCAGCATGAATAAATAAAGCATTAAAAAGAAAATATAAAGATTAGTAAAATTCTGTATTATCAAACATTGTTCTCTACAAAGTTGCATGCTATTTTCTAAAATGCACAGAATGTAAAAAATACAAGTGGCTTTTATGAAGCTTTGAGATGACTCCTAAGTGACTGACCCTTGTGCCATGAGATGTAAATTATTACAAGAACATCTCCATAAAAACAAGATGCACAGGTGACAGTATGTTTAGAAGTACACATTGAGTTCTTCTGGTGGAAGTTCCTAGCGGGAGACATGGTATTAGATTACAAGTATCTTAGGACCAACCTGAATTTTAAGGTACATAAAGAACACCTAATATTACACAAAACTAATAAAATCATGTTGGCAAAATCCCTATTTCTCAAGGCACTTTAACACATATATATTTGTAAAATGTTATGCTTAAAATGAAAACAAACATTTCCTCGGATTTTATGGGTAACTGGTGCAACTTTGCACTAGTTTGACTAATATCCAACCAGATTAAACAATTTCTTCTCATCTATACAAACGGTTATCAAGAAAGCTCTGAATTATGGAAAGGCCCTCTCCCATAGACTCTATTGTAGTCAAATGAAAATGTTTAAAATATTTTATTTTCTCTCTGCAATAATGAAACAGTACCTTGTTCTTGATTCCGACTAAAATAAACATAATCCTTATTGGTGGCAAAACAAACCTGTTGAGTTGAAATAATATTTAAATTATTATTTTTAGTAGACTTAAGGTATGGAGATCCAAATCCCTTATTTGGAAAACCCCCTGATCCTGAGCATTCTGGATAACAGGACCCATAACGGTATATTTAAGAAGTATGAAATTTAAAAAATTGAATAGGTGGACAAGTAATTATTTTGTTAATTAATGGAGAATTAAAGCTTAACTAAAGAAGTAGGACAGGAATGTTGTGCATTATGTTTTGGTATAGTGGTTCAAGGCAACCACAACCCTTTAGCAATTCTTTTCCTCCAAGGATTACCCAACGAATACCCCATCTTCTGTTCTGATTCACTGCACATGTTCTATGCTGCTGTCACTTACAATATAGTGCTGACTCACAATATAGTGAATATATACAATATAACGGTCACAATATAAGGCTGAAGCTAATTAATAAATAGTTATTTGTACATGTCAGCCCTGCAGCATCAGCTTATGTGACAGACAGACCTCATTTTTTGATTTTTGATGATCTAAGCTTATCTTCCCAACAGCTGCTCAAAGCACACTGAGCATGTGCGTGTTACAGACACTCCTAGCAAAATCCAAGATGGCAAACTCTGTCACAACTTTTAAGGAATGAATCATTATAATTATAGAGATGCTGAACCTTTAGGCTCTTTCAATAAGTTCAATATATATGGTAAGACATTTCTAGCAATATTCATTTTTAGGGTTTAGTTCTCCTTTAAATAAACGGTCATGAAAATCTCATCTGACCAGAGAGGATAAATTAAAACAGTGTTAGTGAACCTTTACAAAGCAGTGGCTGTCACTCTTGCAGTAAATAAAGTAAGAAGAGAACATCACATTTTTATTCAGCTCCCTTTAGTCCTACATCTGGAATAAGAAAATAATTAAACGTCCAGGCTATGGATCTTGAAAGCCCCAAAATATGTTGCTTCTTGAGCTGGGTCCAACAGTTCTAAATATGAAGCTTGGATGAATATCTCGTCACCAGCATGTAACTTAAAAACCCCTCCTTGATATACAGAATAAAAGTGATAGACTGAATTGTTTGACCAAATGGCAGTTTTCCCTCCCTTCATTAGCGTTTCATAAGGCCTCCTGTTATTTGTTGCTTTACAGATGTATATCATAAGCTGCAGAGCCTTGTCTCTGTATTCTTTTCCTTTAAGTATATGGTGTCTAAAGCAGAGATTTGCATATACAAAGTAATAGCCATCTTGTAAGATTTCCAGCTTTCCATTATGGTACTTTATATTTCTCAAATTTGCCCAACCTTCTCTGAAATTCCAGGATGTAAGGTTCACCTTTGATTGTTCACCTTAATAAAGCAGAGGAGATAGACGAGTCAGTACATGTCATATCTATTAACTGTAGAATATACTTGGTTTCAACTATTAGCCTAAAGTACAATATCAAAGGAGAGCAGATACATTTATCAACTTACCAAGTACAGTGAACAATTCTGCAATGAAATGGGAAAGTATGCAAGTATGGCACATCGTTTAAAAAACCATGGATAATGGATGATGTGAACCATAGCCAAGGGCGTAACTACAGAGGAAGCAGACCTTGCGGCTGCTGGGGGGCCCAGGAGATATAGGGTTCCCATGAGGCCCTAATTCATATACAATTTGAATACATATTGGTAAAACAGGTCAATCTCTAGATATTTTGGGAGCCTGAAAAATAACTTGCTGTGGGGCCCAGTAAAATCTAGTTACACCACTGACCATAGCAGCAAGATATAAAGTTAAATGTTTACCCTCTGCTAACTAAAATGTTCCTGCTGGAAATCCTTCAGGATGCTCTTATGTTTCTGGCTTATACCAGGGCAGGAATGTTGTAGTTTTTATCAATATTATGTTTTGCAATCTATCATGCAGGTGCCTTTCTTTAAAAATTCTATACCATTTAAATATTTAAAATAACTATTTATAAGCCTTGTAGGAACTATTTTGGGTTGCGTAGAAGTCTCACAGAGCTAACATTTGCTATGATACCGGATTCAGTAACTTTGATGCAAATCTTTTGTTTAAACAATGGAGTTTATTTCTGAGATCCTAACAAATTTGCCGATTTTTATATTCCTAGTGGAAAACATAAGGTTCCTTCTCATTAGGGATGTACTGAATCCAGCATTCGGTTCGGGATTCGGCCCGGATTCAGACTTTTTAAGCAGGATTCGGCCGAATCCTTCTACCTGGCTGAACCAAATCCTAATTTACATATGCTAATAAGGGGAGGGGAGGGAAATCACATGACTTTTTGGTCACAAAACAAGGAAGCAAAAAATGGTTTCTCCATTTGAATATGTATTCAGCCAAATCTTTCGCAAAGGATTCGGGGGTTTTGGCCGAATTCAAAAAAGTCGATTTGATGCACCCCTACTTCTCATGGTTATTTTTTCCATCCAAATCAATATTTAAACCCCAAAATATTTGAAAACACTTTACAATTTTACGGCATCTTTAAATTTCCATCCTAAGAAATGAATTTGCTCAAAACCCAAAGCTCTTTCCCTTCCCATCATGATATTCTCATCTGCTTCTCTTTGAAAATTTCCCTTGACCCTCACACAAGCTTTATATTCCCCAATAATGGCTACATATTGAAAAAAAAACAAAACCACTCACAATTAAAAACAGAATGTGTCCTTCAAATCCAAACTGTATAATGCTAACTAAATATGGAATAATGATCAGAGTATGGCTAGTAAGAGATTGGATAAGCAATTTAGGAAGTGTTACAAGGCATTCAAGCAGTGTGAATGTATAGTGGACATGTTTTTTACCATAGTGCTTAATAGTGTATTTTGTGGAAAAATATTAAAACCACAAATACTGTTAATATTTTCAGATTACTAATAAGATTAATATGACCTTAAAGAGTTAAGAGAAGACAAAGAAAGGAGAAGGAAAAACACATACTGTATGAGAAATGCTTTGACACAGCAAATGGGCAAGTGGTTGTGGATTCAATATTTATCTAGGATGGAAAATTGAATTCAGCATGCAAAAATTACATATTTAAAGAAAAATACAAAAAAGAAACCATGAGTTTCTGGCAAGACATCTTATGGTTTGGTTAACTCATGTAACAGTTTTGGACAAGTGATGTTGCTGGGGGCACTTTGTACACAAAAAAGCCTTAAGACTGGGTGGTCAAATATGATTGCACAAGTCAACAAAATCCCATTTTCTTTGGAAGCAAAATAAAGCAAATGCAAGGAAACACTTGAGAATAATACTTAAGCTGAGAAAGATTTTTAAAAACAAACAGTCATTTCTATACTGCACTCAGACTGTACATGAAAAGCTTAGGTATATATAAACTTACTGTTAATAGGTGTTATACTCCCAACGGTAAGATGAGCAACTGGCCAGCTGTTGTTCCGTGTACCATACCGTGCCTCAGTTCTAGCTGAAAATAAATTAAAATCTCAGTTTAGTATTTTTATTTTGTTTTATCCATTTATGGTTTACCGAATGTTCAGATACGGTCACAGTAATCATGTGTATCTGCATTTTTAAGTAATAAACTCTGAACCTGATTATTAGTCCCTCTGCCAAAGCTCTGGAGATAGTGGCACATTTGTTCTTTGGTGCACTGCATGTTAATTTAGGCAGTTGTACACAATTTTGTATTTGAATTTTACATTGAGAATGTGCCAATCCTCTGTCCTACAGATAAATTTACTCATTTGCAGTTCAGCAAAAATAAATAAATGTTGTTTTTCTTTCTTACCATTTCCTACTTGGAACTGTTTGCTGGAAAGGAGTCCATGCAGTTCCTATAGGAAAAATGACATTGATATATTAAACTATATTTTCAATACAAGAAATCAAATAAATTGTTTTTAAGAAACTGACATGTACAGTAGTTAACATAATAGTAATGCACATAGATATTCTATAAAATACAAAATTGTTGAGGGAAGGGGAATTACTTTTACAGGTCTTTTCTCCTATTAAACTTAGGGGCAGATTTACATATAGTTGAATATCGAGGGTTAATCAACCCTCGATATTCGACTGCCGAATGTAAATCCTTCGACTTCGAATATGGATTTACCGCAAATAGTTCAATTGATTAGAAGGATTTTAATCCATCGATCGAACGATTTTTAGTCGACCAAAAAATTGTTAGAAAGCCTATGGGGACCTTCCCCATAGGCTAACATTGCACCTCGGTAGGTTTTAGGCGGTGAAGTAGGGGGTCGAAGTTTTTTTTAAAGAGACAGTACTTCGACTATCGAATGGTCGAATATTGAGCGATTTTTAGTTCGAATCGTTCGATTCAAAGTCAAACTCGTAGTCGAAGGTCGAAGTAGCCAATTCGATGGTCGAAGAAGCCAAAAAAAAACATTCGAAATTTGAAGTTTTTTTTATTCTATTCCTTCACTCGAGCAAAGTAAATGGGCCCCTTAATGTGCTGGGGCAACAGACGTAATTTGTCCAGGGTCAGAAGGAGTTGTCACAATCAAAACACATGAGATGTACTTCTAAAGCTAGAGACCCGAAGATGAATAACAGAACTTTGAACAAGTAGGTGTAGCAGATTGATAGAAAGGCTATAGAGGAACAGAATTCACGCTTACTATAGCAAGATTAATATCCCTTCTGAAATGTCATTCAATATTGCTGATCGTAGGCACATGTAACGCAACTAGTAACGGATCTTCCTAATGACAGATGGATTCACGGCAGTTCAACAAATAAGATCATGCAGTCTTGTGCTTCTGGCATTTATCAGGACTAAATTTTGGAACAATGAGAAACTGTATAGAACTATTTTAGCCATTTTCTTTGTTAATCAATGAACGATATGTTAAAAGAACGAACAGTTATGACGTAGAACTGCTGGCAAAGCTTCACTTTCACACAAGTAACCACAATGGTACAGTTTACCACAAAAATCTTGTCATCACTATGAAGCAAATAACCCAGATTTTAGGAGTCATACCTGTGCTATGTAATATAACAAATATCAACATTATAAAAAATTAGCTGTGGTCCCATTTTGATCCAAATATGGATGTGTATATGGTCACGTATTAATGACGGATACTGAACAGGCAATATCAATGTATGGCTATATGTCAAAGAGAAGTGACAGTGCTAACATAAATATATATGATATAAACCTATGAAAGAAATTGTGTTTTGGCGTGAGCATGGGAACACAGCTCTCAGCAAGACACTCAATGAGCCAGTTTGTTTTGGCTGCTATTTATTTTATATATTGATGAACACCAAGGGGGTTATTTATCAAAATCCGAAACTTTCTCACTATTTTCTGAAAACCGCTCTGACCAAGTCCTCAAGGACTTCCCCCTCCTATTTATCAATAAATGTTCACGAAAATTTCTTGTGTGGGAAAAGACATCAAAAAATCTGAATCTGCAGATTATTAAACAAGACATCTGCTACATGAACTCAGCAGGTCTGAGTTTTAACACCCCAGAAACCAAAAGGCAGATTAGTATTCTATCTTAATAGGCCCTATCCACAAGATATCAGTTTAAATATAAACCTGCAGTGCTTTAGAACAAAAAGTGAAACATAATGTCAAATCATTTTTTTGTACAATAGAAAATGTAGACAATTAAAACTATTTTCCAGTAACATTGTTTCCAATTAAAATGTTCAGTTATTTCAAAATTATTTGTAATTGTATTTCTAATTGAAGCAGTACCTTGCCGAGACTACAGTTCCGACAATACCTGTTAATCAAAGAGAATGCAAGGCATTGTAGAAAATTGAGGTTTGGCTGGAGGACAACTGACTACCAATATATTAAAGGGATACTGTCATGGGAAAAAATGTTTTTTTCAAAACGCATCAGTTAATAGAGCTGCTCCAGCACACTTCTGCACTGAAATCCATTTTTCAAAACAGCAAACAGATTTTTTTATATTTCATTTTGAAATCTGACATGGGGCTAAACATATTGTCAATTTCCCAGAAAACCCTAGTCATGTGCTCTGATAAACTTCAGTCACGCTTTACTGCTGTACTGCAAATTCGAGTGAAATCACCCCTTCCCTGCAGCCTTACAACAGAACAATGGGAAGGTAACAGATAGCAGCTCCCTAACACAAGATAACAGCTCCCTGGTAGATCTAAGAACAGCACTCGATAGTAAGAATCCAGGTCCCACTGTAACTACTTCAATTATATTGAGTAGGAGAAACAATATCCTGTCAGAAAGCAGTGGCTCTTTCTAAAAACACATGACCCTGCAAAATGACCCGAGATGGCGCCTATACACCAATATTACAACTAAAAAAAAAATACACTTATTGGTTCGGGAATGAAAACTACACCAGAAAAATCATGGCAGAATCCCTTTAAGCAGTATCTTGTCTGACTAAAAACACAACCAGCTCTCCTCTAGCCATGATTACAATTACCATAATAGTTTGCAAACGTTTGTGATTCTCCTTCTCAGGTCTATTACAGAGAATACAAGGCATTGTGGAAGCTGGAGCTTTTAGCTTGAGGAGGAGATAGAATATTTTAAAAGCAAAAGCAGTGGAGAAAAAATTAACTGTGTGATGCTTTACAAACATAGTTTTGGACTTAAGTATTTACCTAAAGTAACAGTATATATTTTATCATATATGTTTAAATGGAAATAAATAAGCCCCCATAGGTAATAAAATACACTATAAGGAGCAGCTTTATCAAAATGTGAGTTTAGAGCTTGATAAATAAAAACTCATCCATGTTCTATTAATTTCTATGGGATTTTTAGAATTGTGTTTATCAATGGGTGAAAATTTGAACTCGCTATTTGATAAAGACATCCAAAAAACCCGTAGGAAAGACTAGAACATTGGTGAGTTTTTGATTTTGATACATGTGCCTAGGAGCAATAACCCATAGCACCTAATAAAGAGGTTTACTTTTAAACAGATGGCCAGTCAATGCTACCTGCTGATTGGTTGCTATAGGTTAATGCTCCTGGGCAAACAGTGTATTTTATTGCATAACCCCAAGGTGTCTTTAATTTTATGGGAGCACTGTTTTTATTTAGGTTAATAATGTACTTATTTACTTTTTATCCCAGTTTGGATAATAGCAGGTCCGAAAGTATATCGTTTTCACAAGTTGGTGATTTTTAGAGTGAGTCTAGTTCACTTTATTTCATGCAAATATCTCCCTAACCGACATACAGATCTTTATGGAGTCAATAAGCTTTCATCCCAAATTTACTCTACCTGGCCTTCATACTGGGATTCAAGCTTTACAGTTTTGGGAACCTCTTGTTTACAGTATTTAATAGTTTACAGCTATTGGGAAAATGATAACTATAACATATGCCAAAATAATCTTTTCTGATGTTTAGTTAAGCATTTACAATGGAAATTGCCACAAAATAAGGATTACCTTTTCAACTGCTGTGCTGAATGCCTGCTTTATTCCTTCACATAACATGAGGTCTTCTTGCACAGAAGAATCTTTTGTATGCCCATGTTCTCTCTTCTTTACAATTGCTTCCCAGCAATGGAGTTCAGGCATTAGGCTCAGGTCCCCCTAAAAGTGCAAGTTTCAAAACTTTGAGCCAGATTTATCAAAAGTAACTGCTAAAACTGTGCTTTTCCCCACTGGTCAAACTTTTGTCACATTACATTTTCCCTGACATTCTAAAACTAGAAACCACCCAGTAGTTTGAATTAATGATTTAAAAAAATAAAAAAAAGTGATAAAATAATAAGAGCAATTAACTATTAAAAGATGTTCATTCTTTTGTCTTGACTTTGGCAATGAGATAGTGAGATAGGAGGCAGGAGATAGGGCATTAAGGGATATAAACTCACTCTTCTTAGGGCTCAGTTAGAGAGCACTTGTTTATGGGGTTACTGCTGCCCTTGCAAGTCAATTAAGAGTTAGTAAATGAGCCCCAGTGTCATATATTACATTTCAAGCATAAATCCAGGGTGAGAAGCCACTCACTATACATTGTTCTTACTGAAATCGATACACAAAATGATACACAGTCCAGTGCTTGTTTCTGAACAATGTCTGTTCGGTTTTATTTGTAGCACATGATTTACACTTATTATTATTTCTGTTTTAACATCTTTGCCATTAAAACCCAAAATTCGACATACGGCATTCCCCAGTGTAAATATTCTTTCAATCACTTCTTCAAAGGTTACAATTATGAAGGGGGAAATAAAGAAGCAAGAAGGCATTATACAGAAGAAGCCCAGTGGTTTTTCAACTGTTATTTTTGTTTTTAAAATGAGGAGCATCATTTATCTGCCTTTAAAAACTTCATTTACCACTTCCTTCTCATGCACACAGAGGAAACCAGCCTGAAGATGTAAATACAACTTTCCCCTGTGGGAGACTGGCTAGTCTTAGATCGCCACATTTTAATTATGGTGGCAATTCACTTGAAACCACTCCTTTAAATGATTTCCTATAGGTATAACAGTAACCACATAACTGTAAATAATACATCAACTATATCAGTTATATGATGGAGTGGGGGGAGTCATCCTACCTTTGTATCTCTTTAATGAATGTAGAATTAAAAGTTGCCTAGAATTACATTTATGTAAAATGTTGTTGTAACGTTTACAAAGACACATTTAAAATTACCCAATGAGATAAAAGGCATTATTATTTTCAGACGGTATACTACAATAGAAAAGACACCTGTTTCTTATAAAAATTAGAAGGTTAAAGCAAACAAAGACTTTTCACAGTTCCTCATATCCCAAGGCTGGTTTTCTTGTGGTTTAACATAAGCAAGTATAATTGTTGCCAGCAAAATCTTACAAAATGCCACCAATTGTCCAAATTGTTTGTGGTTGTTCAGTGCAGACTTGCTGCTGTAAGAACTGGGAACAACTGTTGCCTCATACCCTTATGTACTGAGAACTTATCTCACATCACCAGGATTTTAAGTAAGAGAGGTCAGATGTCACTGACTTATACAGCATCCTATATCCATAAAGAAAACAACACATTTATTAAAGAAAATAGTGTTAACCACATATAGTTGGTTAACTATATAAAAAATGAACTTGTGCAATTAGATCAGCCGGCACACATTTCATCCCATGGGCTAGCATGAGTTATGCTTGGAGATTCATTGTTCCAGCCACGGTATCCACATACAGTACTTGGCCTATCCCTGGGCTTATGTCAATTAAAATGGTTTTCCTGGGCCACCTCATAAAGGACTTCTAAATGTAGTCCTGCAGACAAAAACCCAAACTGAATCCGGACATGAATCCCTGCTATAAATATAGTTATGTTTCTCTACTAAAATGAGTTAACAAAGAATATATTCAAAGTTTAAACTAAACTCATACAATTCCCCACCACCAAGAAATAATTATTGCGTGGAAATAAAACAATTGGTATTATTACTGCTAAAGTGGCCATTTCACTTTCTTCACCATTGCCAAAACATGCATTTTAAGAGATGCTCACACCCAGAAAAATCTTATTGCAACATTTGATTTTTATAGACATTAAAACGTGATTGAGAAGCAATCACTCTCCATTGAAACTGGCTATTACTATACATTTATTTGTGTGTGTAATGTACTTAACAATATATCTTTGCCACAGTATTTGCTTCAATAAAAACTAAGATTACTGTTTGTTTGTTTGTATCTTTTGATTGTCCACATAAGACAGCAATTAGCTTTGATCAGTCTGAGGAAGGCAGCAAATCTTTGACTAGTTGGTATGAATGACTACAATAGTGCAGATAAAAGCAATATGATTTCTAGAAATGACTGAATATCTGACAGACTGTCTGTCATTGGAAGACATCTCATTTTAGTAAAGGAGATCATGGGAACCCACCCAACACAGCATGGGGACCTTTTTTTTGGTCCGAACACAAAGTTTAAGCTACAAAGACTGATTTTCTTAATTAATTGCCCTATTATGACAGTAAATTTGGTAAAAGGAGAAGGAAAGTCCTAATTACGTGGGGGTGCCAAAAGTTAAGCACCTCTAAGTGAATGTATATACTTACCTCACACATGGGCCGGTGCTCCTATAGGGAGAAAACGGAACTGGTTCCGGGGGTTCTTCCAGCGAGCACCACAGAGTGATCGGCTTCCTTCTTCTTCTTCTTTCTTCAAATTTCCCTGGGCAGACACATGCGCAATAGAATAGAAGTAGGATGCAGATCGCTCTGTGGTGCTCGCTAGAAGAACCCTGGGCCGTGCAGTTATCTCCTGATCGGAGCACTGGCCCAGGGTGTCAGGTAATTATATAAAATCACTTGGCACCTTTTTGGCACCCCAAGTAAATAGCTTTTCCTTCACCTTTAAATTGCATTATCCTGCTTTGTTACATTTTACAGTACCTCTCCGCTATCCTAGGTATAAGCAAGGCAAATAATATGCATTTATCTAACCATAACTCTTACCTAACCATATAATAAACATGGTGAAACTAATTTTTCCCTACCTACTCAATATTCCTGACACTAGGACATACACCACTGTCTCTGTACTACAAAGGTTGTGGTTATCTGTGCTTAAATCTGAGCACACCTGGAAAAAGCAGTGAGCTCCCCAGTCACCAGAACCCATCATACTGGTTAAGAGCACTGCAAAAAGTTTTTCGCAAAAAGTCCAATGTTTTCAAATCACTCAGTTTTCAGAAAAGGGCTTAATACGAAAGAAGAAAGGTGTGTGATCATGAGCTGAGTAGCCAAATAGTAGTTCAGAGAAAACCGGAGGAAGAAGGAACCTACACACCCTATGGTTACAGGGAAAGCATTGAAGTAAGTATGTAGATACATATTTGCAACAACCATAAGCCAAAACTAACCATATCTTACAGATCCTGAGCAGATCATTCATGTCAAGCAGTGCTAGCAGGCTGGCATCATGCCCTTCAGTTCCACACTGCAGCATAGAAACATGGGGCACAGCCCTGATGTATGTGCAAACTGCCTTGCATTAGAAACGAAAACAATAACATAATAAAGTACCATTGTATCTTAACTTGGTGCTCTAAACACTGGAGAGAGAATGGGTCATAATGACATTTTTTGGGGTTTATCCATTTCCCCAGTCTCCAAAGAAACATGCTTACATGGAATGTACACCCAAACATAACACTTTCCCTAGCGAGATGGAATATGCTGATTTTGAGTGTCTTTCCAATTTATATATTAATATCCAATCTTCAGTGGGATGCAAAAGGGGCAGAGTAGAAAAGGGACAGTCACATACTATTGTGATACAAACAATTGTAAAAGCAATAAACAGATGCCATTAATGTCTGCTGGAAAGTTGCTTAAAATGTCAATTTCTTGAATTTGACACAAGTTGATTTTGAGGTTTACATCTCCTTTAAATGATCTCTGTATCAGACTCGCTCCTCTTTTATTTGCAGCATTATTGCTACTTCAGCACAAGAGCAGTTTTAATTTTAAATGGTAATAAAAGCCAGGTGCATTCACTAGTCTGTAATTTATATATATATATATATATATATATATATAATTAGTTCAATTGCACCAGTGTGAACTATTTACACTACTAATAACAGAGAGTTAAGGCAAAGTACTTGCACAGTGCAAAGAAGCCCAGGAAAGAGATAGGTGGAAAATAAAGCATTATACAGTATATACCGGTTATTGGACCGGTTCAAGCAAGACCCTTAACAGCTAAATAATCAGCCCGAATGCCCATGATGCTTACCTGTGCCTTAAAGTACAGGAACAGCCCAAGTGTGCAAACAATTTGCGCCAGTGCCAAGATGAACAGCGCAACGTAAACAGACCTTGGCACAGCACGGGACCGATCTGCGTTCTCCGGAGCTCCCTGTATCTCGGCGGCACCACGCAGGTACCCACCGGGGCTCATCCCCGCACCGGAGCACTGAGAGAACAGGTGTCCCGCACCGAGCGCCAACACTTGCAATGGCACCTTACGCCTCAGTGACAGGCAGACACTTTTCTACAGGGACTAATAAAGGCAGCGTGGAGAGGGGGTGGGCCATTTTACCTCAACCAATAGGAAAACGCGCTGCTTAAGACAGTCCCCCGTGAGGTGGGAGAAAGAAGCCAACCTGGTGCGCTTTAGTCAGAGCGGTCTGTTCCCGCTTTGTATCCAGGCACGATCCGTCTGTCACCTCCTATTCTCTCATAGGAAACAACTAGCAGTGTCGAAATATATTAAAGGTTAAGGAACAGTAACACAAAAATAAAGTTTTTTTTTTAAAGAAATGTACTGTGTAATGTAATGGGTGTTTGCTTCAGAAACACAACTAGAGTTTACATAAACAAGCAGCTGTGTAGGGGGCAGCCATTCAAGCACAGGATACCCAGACAAACGTTCTGAAGAATCCCATTGTATACTACAGAGCTTATCTGTGTCTGCTGTGTATCCTGTGCAGGGGCGATTCTTGCCACTATGCCGCCTGAGGCAGCCTTCTTTTGCCGCCCCCACCCCTCCCCATGGCACTAATCTTTACAGTGCCGGAGAGGTCAGGGGCGGTCCACGTCGCCTAGTGCAGTTGCGCTCTCTGCACTAGAAGAGCCGAATTTCCGGGTTGAAAACCGGAAATTCGGCTCTTAGTTACCAGGAGCGGCATTTTTGCCGCCCCTGGCAACCAAGGGGGGTGCTGCCTCCTGAGGTGAGTGTCTCAACTCGTCTCATTGGCGGAGCGCCCCTGATCCTGTGCCTTTTCTCCATTTTCAGCTTTGAATTGCTGCCCCCATGGCTACACATTGGCTTGTTTATATAAACTATTCTAGAGCTTCTAGCAAACACCAATTTTACCAGTGCAGCATGACAGTACATTATATTTTTATTACGTTTAAAAGACAAATTTTTGGTGTTACTGTTCCTTTAAGGCACTGGTCTAGCAGTTTACTGTTGAACTCTTTGTAATGCATGCCATCTACGTGTAAGGCATACATGTCAGCCACAGGTAATTTATACATGCCAGCTACAGGTTGCAATGTATAGAACTGCAGAAAAGTCATTTCTATATTTACTATGTATAGTTTTTGCAGAGCTGTACATTTTTACAATACAGATCAGCACAGACAGGGAGGGCAAAAAGTATAATAATGCAGATAAGTGCCATTTGGTGACAGACATATGGGCTTATTTACTAAAGGAGAATGTTGTATTTTGGCATATTTTCACCAAGAATGATAATTTGCTACAACATCAGCAATATACTAAAAAGGAGAGTAAGCCAAGTTTTGGTGCATTTTCTTGAAAATCCTCAACATAATTTCACGTCTGTGTACCAATTTACTAAGATTACAAGTAGGGCCAGACTGGGAGTAAAAAGCAGCCCTGGCAAAAAAAATCAAAACGTTCCACATATAAATGTGCAATGTTAAAAAAAAATATTGGTGGTCATGGCCTGACCATAAAACTAAAAGAAACATCTGTGGTCAGGGCTACTGATGGGAGAATAAATTCGCGAAACTGTGAAAAATTGTCGAAATTGTCACTCGCATAAAAATTATTCGTATACCCATTGACTTTAATTAATTTGGACGAAATAGCCGCGCGTATAAAAATTATAGCTTGCGTCAAAATGATTTTGATGCTCATTGGCTTTGATGCAGTTTCACATATTTTTTGCCGATACGCAAACTATTCGGATGAAATGGGACAGATTCATCTATCACTAGTCAGGACTTCCCCCAAGTTAAAAAAACCCATTGGTGGCCAACCCCCCAAGTTAAAAAAAATTGGTGGCCAGCCGCCCCAAGTTAGAAAACCATTAGTTGCTAGTATCCCCCCATTAAATAATAAAAAAAAAAAAACATTGGTGATGAGGGCTCTCCCCTTTATAAAAGTTTAATAAAAAAAACCATTGTTGGATTTTCAAAAAAATATCATGGGTATTTAGTGGAAATTAAAATTTGGCAGGTGCTGTTCTTCCTCCTAGATGAATGCAGCTTCTTTCTTCTCTTCTGCAGCCTCTTTTTTGACTCCTTTATTTTACACCAGGAAAAACTTTGGCACATTTCTCTTTTAAAGGCACACTTATGATTTATACGCCTGACATCTGACAAATTAAGACAAAGTTTGGTGAAGTTAGACAGACTTTCACTTTGGTGAAAACATGCCCCAGTAAAGGAAGAAGGTTCCCTGCTTTGTGGAGCTTACAAACTGAAAACACTTGTTCTGTGACCTCTTATTAAATGTGTAGGTGACCAATTAAATGTGTAGGTAAGGCCTATTCTCAGCAACTTTTATTTTAATTATTTGCCTTGCAGTTTTGTCTTTTTTTTAATCTTCAAATTTCAAGTTTTGTCAGGATGATGCGAGCTACTGACCCCTGCAATCAAAAACCTAGTATGAATTGGAATGCCAACTGCAAGACAAGTCTGATTCCCAACCTCATTCCCCAACCTCACTAATGCTCAAAGCAAATTCAAGTGTTTCAAAATAGAAATCATTTTCATTTTTATAGCAGTAAAGGGAGGACCAACATCATAGTGGTATCTTTGGTTTGTGAATGAGGAGTTGGACAGCCAGGTGTCTGGATACTTTGGGTGATATACAAACTTAGATTAACATTTAATTTAAGCCGGTTTGCAACTCTTCTGTGAAAGTTTTATTACTTTATGTGACCTTTTAGGACTCATAGTCTACAAATTGATGGTGACATTAGGATCGTGACAATATTAGACAATTCTGCCAACATAAAATATGACTGGCACCCATGTGTTCTTCATTTAATATAGCCACCAAACAACTGTATTGAAAGTTACCTATTTACAAGTAGATGTCCTCATACCACTTATTTGTACCTTTATGGCTATTTGCACTCTAGTGGACATATGACTTTTTCCTTCCATGTTAGTAGGCATTTATGTATTAACTGACATGTTTGCTTTACAATTAACCGAAATCCCCTACAAGTTAGTACTCTTGCAACAAAATAGTCTGCACATATAGACTGTAGGGGTCATTTACAAAGTGCAGAGAGTGTGCAAAATATAACAAATGGTTGGAAGTTGGAAGTAAAATGAAAGAAAAGGAGTGGTAGTCAGCAAATAAACTGCATCTAGATTGCTAAAACTGAAAAAAAAAGAAAACAGGTTGTCATTAAGCAATCGCAATATCAAGTTATCAAAGGAAGAAACAGAAGAAATGATTTCTAAGTAGAGCAAGAATAAACAAAGTAGAGCAAATTCTTTAAATACATAAAAGTTACAGCTCAAATCAGAAAGTACAGAGTAAGTCCACTAAAAGTTAATCCATTCAAAACACAACAGGCGTTAAGATACTATTACCATTTTTCTATATATATATTTCAGGAACTTCAACTAATTTTGGTTTTGGTGTGACTAACCAGCACCCACGCTGGATGGAATACATCCCCACAAACCAAGTAAATTTATTTTGTTCAGATACAAAATGTCAGTACTCTCATGTGATCAAGCCAGTCTGAAATCAAGGTATGGGAATGCTGCAGTATTATGTATCTAGTAGAAATACGTTGAAATCAACTGGACTTTCTGAGTTTTTCCCTCGAAAAACTTTTAACCACTCATCCAAATGGCTTCTTTCTGAACTGAAGTGGTGAAACATTTTCCAACGAAAATGCTCAGAAAGTCCAGTTGCTTTAGACTTATTTCTACTAGATACTGTATATGCGTGGATGAATGAAAAACTTCTGTATTTAACTAAAATGATAAGTTCTTACATTTTGCAGTTGATAAATACAGTTTGATAATAGGCAAAACATGTATTTAATTTTCTTGTTATTTATTTTAAATGCAACATTGTAACAGCTTGTTCAGCTAATATATCATTGCAAATAACAAGTCAAACTAATTCTGACAAATTGGCACAGTTATGTTTTTTTGATAATTGCGTCATATCAAAATGTGATTTAAAAATCAGAATTCAGGTTCATCATATGGAGAGACATCAGTAGAAGTCAGTAATTAAATCTGAATTAACAGAACATGCATAATCCAGAAGTCTAAAACTAATTTTGGCAGGTGGCTGTCATACATTTATTTTGTAAGCCTTGTTTGTTAAATAAGTGTAAGACCCCTGGTTGTTATAAATTAGTAAAAGTGCTGTGCTATATTAAGAATTTGATGATGAGAAAGAAAACAGCAAAATGCACTGCCATGGCATGATAACATCACTATACTTTTGTGCCATGATATGAGTCGCCTGCAGATGCTACAACATCATGATGCATGTGCCAGCAAATGAATTGTTTGCCATCAATATTTTATTCCCTGTAATTCAAAGCTTCCAGTTAAATGTGATACCTGTATTGTTGGCATATTTATTTATAATAAAATTTCTAAAACTAAATATACTGCAATGTACAGAATAGGTTTACTCAGTGTGGCCTAGCAATCCCCCCCCCCCAAAAAAAGTTAACGTTAATACTGTTGTGAGAGCCCAAGTTACCACATAATTTACTGTAGTTTTTACACAACAGTCCAAATTAATATTTCAGTTAGTATTTTCATGAAAATAGTTAATGCAGTCTTTAGACTGATTTAGTGAGATAAATGTATCTTCTAATTCAATAACAGTTTTCCCCTACTTTTTCTGAGGGTTTTTTTTCTCTAATCAAATTGAATACGGCTATTTTTGAGGCATTTCAAAATAATAGTTGAAGTGAAGTTTTAATCAGCGTAGTAAAATTCCAACACCAGATATTCCATATCTTCAATTCTTTCAATTTACATAATTTGCACAAGTATTGTTATAAAATACACATGTATGAACCATATTGGTACACATTATGAAAATGTTTAAAGGTTTAGAAGAAGTTTATTTCTTGCAACCCTAAACAAACTAGGTCAAGTAAACAGTGGCTGCCCCAGCTATAATTACGGATGTCTCATGTAAAACTGTGGCTCACCCTCTTAGGCTGACATGAAAGTAGGATAAAATAAATCTGTCCTTTTCCACTGGTTGACTTCTAAAAGTCTAATTGGGACAGTTAAATAAAGGCAGCAAATGTACATCAATTCACATCAGTATTGCTGAGATGGATAATCATTTTTGTTTTGGGAAGAAATGTTACCACATTTCATCTTCTGATATATGCCGTAAATGCTGCAGGGATCGTGAGCTAGATTGTTAAAGGCAAACTAAACCGTAAAAACTAATATGGCTAGAAAGACACCATGTAAATTTGTGTTTTTATCTGATAAGGCACAACAATCTAGAAAAAGCTGAAAAATTTACAGAATCCTAAAAGGGACTTCTGACAGAGCAAAACCTTAGATCTAACCTAAGATCTAATCCCAAGAATACAAGCACTCTTAAGACTAATTAAAGAATAAGTAGCAATAATAGGGGTGCAACTAATCCGAGCACAAAAAATAATTTGATCAATTTCCTTTTGAACTTGCAATGAATACATCCCATGTATCATGGGAGCATGAATTATGAATCCCACTCCTAGCAAAGTACAGTGAATGAAAACACTAAAAGCCTGGAATAGGCATCTGTCATAAGGCTTTTGGTTTTAGTTAATGGCTCTCACCAGAAGATGGCTCCATTATCCAAACCTAAATCGGCTTGAGAAGAGATCTTTGGAAATGTGGTGCAAGGTACAGTATATAAAAACCTTGTATCAACATTAGCGGTGTCCCATTTTGAAATAGAATTTTAGCAATAGAATAGAATTTTAGCAAAATTGTTTGAAAGTATTTTATTTGAAATGCGAATTATCTGTAAACTTTAAAGAACTTTCTTTTTATGGATCTAATTTGAGAACAAAATATCTGTAACAAAAATTACATTATGGGCCTTTTTATGTAGTAACAGCAGTCTAGTGTATGGTTCCACACAGATGACCCCTTTAAATTATTTTTTATGTCAGGAAGTGCCATTATTAGAACTCTGAACTGTGTGGTTTTGTGGCAGTGCATTATCCTTTTGAGCAACTGGAGACTTTGGGACCCAGCATTTCACATAATGTTAAGGCTCTGTTTGCTATTTTCTCTCTCATCACCTCCCTCATTAAGCCCATGTGTCTGTAATATCACAATCAATGTTAAGTCTCCATTTGTTATTTTCTCTCTCATCACCTCCCTTATTAATACCCATGGGGCAGATTTACTAAAGGGCGAAGTGGCAAACGCTGGCGACAATTTGCCAGCGTTGCCGCCCATAGGGACATCGCCAATTTGCTAGAGAAAGAGATAGGCGCTAGCACTCTATTGCCAGGCGACAATTCTGTCTGGCGAATGGACGTTACTCCGCAAATTCACTAAAATGCGGATTATACTGAACGTTACCTCTTTCGTCAGATGGGCTCATGTGTAGGGAATTATAACAACTGTAATGTCTTTATTAAGGTTCCCTGGACATGTATAATTAACAGTGGAAATGTAATGTATTTGCTGCAACATATAACATAAAGACATGTTTTTAAAATTTCCCGCAATATGCAAACCTGAGCGCAAGACCTCTATCGAATTTGCGCTAGGCACAAATGAATGCTAGAGCATCTTCGCTTTGAATTGCTTGCACTGGCGAAGTAACGCTAGTGAAAAGTCACCCACAACGAAACTCCGCATTTTAGAGAATTAGTGTTGTCTGAGCCAATTTTCACCTAGCGAAGTGTAGCGATGGGTGCGAAGCAGTCGCTGGTGATTTTTCGCCGGTTAGTGAATCTGCGGTTCCTGCGATTCCTGTGCCTGATTTCTGCCTCTGTTTCCTGAGTCCCTACTTGTTTCCTGTTCATACTCGTGTCCTGCCTGGTTATACGCTTTGTGCCCTTGTTCCCCCCGCTCCAGTTCCCTGCCTGATTCTGGTATGATTTCCTGGTATTGACCTCTGCTTGTTATTGGACTTTGGTTCTGTATTCAGCCTGCCCCAGACCTTGGCCTGTTCACCGGATATTCCTTGTTTGCCACCTGTCAAGACCCTCTGCCTGTTTTACTGACCTGCCATTGCTAGCTGCCTGTCTTTGACCACTGAACTGGTATTAGGACTCATTTATCTCTTTATGATTGCTCAGACACTGTTGTATCTTTGTCCTTCATTAAATTTTCTTTTCTTCATTGCAGCATGACTGCTGTCTTTCATCATCTCAATTACATGCACTGCCCGGGTTATAAAGCACATAGGCTCCAACCTGTATCTGACACTTTTAGGTTTTCTAAAAGAAGCAAGTGTTTATTACATATTCTAATAAATCACAAAATCACAAACATCATTTTTGATAACTGCATCAGAATACGAGGATGTAATCACATGCAAGGTATTTACCATAACATAACCTTGTTCAGTAATGGGGGAATGTAATATGTTTCGTTAGCACAAAAAACGCAAAAACCATTGCGAATGTTAGCAACTATATGTCCCTTTTGACCTATTACAGACCTCAACTTTATTGGGAATCCCAATAATACCAGATTTCTTTAACAATTCTTGTAGTAATTTCCACAACATTTATGTTGTGCTTTAACTTAATACTAAGATTTATAAAGTGAGAATAATTCCACAAAAATGCAAAATTACATTTCCAAAGTTTCATTGTGTTGAACGGTAGAGAGATGTCTAGATAATAATGTAATTTAGCATGGTTAATTGTTAGCTCCAATAATGTTATGGGTATGGATAGGGCCGCCATTAGAAATCACAGGGCCCCACCCACACTGGCACCCAAGCCCCACCCCAGATCCCTCCCACTCCACTTCACAGTTAAAAGACCACACAGACATCAGCGCTAAAAAAGTAACCCCTCCACACACAGCCCCCTTATAAGTTATAAACAAAACATTGGCGCCAGGGCCCCCCTTACAAGTTAAAAAAATTGGGGCCCCAAAGAATATTTTTTAAAACAACATTGGTGCCAGGGCCCCCCTTACAAGTTAAAAAAATTTCGGGCCCCAAAAATGTTATATTTTAAAAAAACATTGGTGCCCTTACAAGTTAAAAAAAATTGGGGCCCCAAAAAATCTTTTTTAGAAAAACATTGGTGGCAGGGGCCTATAGAATATTAATATAATATAATACATTGGTGGCCAGGGGATTTCATGACTCTGGGTCTTTTCGCCGCTTCAGGACTTCAATTTCGGCTGTTTCCGTGACTTCAGGTCTTTTCGCCGCGTTGGACTTCGGCTATTTTTGTAGCTTCGGGTCTTTTCACTGCTTCGGGAGTTCGGCTGTTTTCATGGCTTCGGGTCCTTCGGCTGTTCAGCACTTCCGCATTTCGGCTGTTCAGGACTTCGAAGATGGGCGATTCGGCGCTTGCAAGGGGGGCTGGCTCTTTCAAAACTGCTGCACTGGGACACTTGTCCCCCCTGTCCCCCCCTGATGGCGGCCCTGGGTATGGATTAGGTTGGGAAGGGTTGAAATTAGTATGGACTGCTAAGAACTTTATTGTTAATCGTCTCAAAACTGTGGCATGACAACCATAGCTGTGATAGCTGACAGTTTCTCTAAAATGGCACACTTTGTTCCTTGCCTCTACTTCTAAGCTTTGCATGGTCTTTGTCAAATGAATATTTTACACACATAGAGGCCTATTAACTAAAACTTACCTTTTTCTCACTATATTGAAAAAAAATTCAACCAGACTCCCAAACACGAATTTCCTTAAAGGGCATGTAAAGTCTAAATAGAATAAGTCTAGAAATGCTGTATTTTGTATATTAAATATAAACATGAACTTACTGCACACAAGCCTAATCAAACAAATAATTTATGCTTTCAAAGTTTGCTACAGGCTAAGACTAAGACTGTGCACATGCTCAGTGTGGTCTGGGCTGCTTAGTGATCGTCATAAACAAAGCTGCTTGAGTTCTGCATGGCTGGGAAGTAGTAAATGAAGGGAGAATTTCACTACAGTCCGGTTTCATATAAAAACAGTACACATTTTTTAATTAAAGTATAATGGAGATAGATTTATTTTTCATTAAAGAAAGTAAAAATAGGATTTTATTTTTTTGCCTTTACATGCCCTTTAATTTACTGATAATTAGTCTTGCAAAAATTGGTGCAAGTAAAAGTAGTGACAAAATAGTGCAACAATTTAAATCATGTGACTTTCTTGATTTGACGATTGAATCATGCAACTTTTTCGAGTTGCAGATGAAAAACTGGCATTTATCAGATTACAGAAAGAAACCAGGGCAAACAGCCTGAAACTATTGAAAATCCTGAAAGTAAAATACATGTTCCAATTGTTAAAGGGACCATTAATGTCTACATGAAAAAATCAGGGTTTTTCCCCCTCTTTTTGACAGTTTGTCAAGATCCTGTTGCAAGAATGCTGCATCCTGGATGGAATTAATTGGGCTGGATAGTTTTGCGTCATCTGCAAACACTGATACATTACTTAAAATACCTTAGTTTTTATGCACAAGTGAAACAAAAGTGGACCATATATCGAGTCCTGAGGAACCCCACTAAAAACCTTAATCCAAGTATAGAATGTGCCATTAACAACCTGTAAGGAAAACCGTAAGTCCTCACCAAGATGGCGTCCAAGATGGCAGCTCCCTGGATCCTACTGGTCGCAGCACGATGACGTCAGCGTCTTTCCGTCCCCGGATTGGTCGCCGGCGTCGGAACGGACACCGGCGTCAGAACGTGCGTCAACGTCAGGACGCTGGCGTCAGTGCGTCAGCGTCGGCGTCATGACGTCAGCGTGTCCAAAATTGGTGCCGAAACCTGGCCTATTTAAAGCAACTCCGGGATTCCCTCAATGCCCCATTATAGGTTTAGTTTACTACTCCTGGGTGTGATTCTTTGAGAACTTCCTGATATTTGTGTACCGTCCTTGCCTGAAAACTTCGACCTTGAACCTCTTCTGCCTGGACTGATCTTGTTGCCTGTTTGACCATTCTTCTGTTTCATCCTTATCTGTACTGCGAACTTGGACATTGTTATTTCCTCCCTTGGTCCTCACTACTCCTGAGGCCTTTGGCCTTACATTATAATCGGGCCATGGACCCTTCGGAGGAGAATCCTGCGCCGCCTGATGTCGGTGGAGCGCTTCGTGGTCTGGCTTCCCGGATGCAGTCCTATGAGGTACAGCAGTCTCACTTTGGCCAGGCTCTGGAGACCATTCTTGCTAAGCTGTCGGCTTTAACACCCGCCGATCCTATTCCTGCACCTATTCCGGCCCCGCTTCACGTCTCCGAGCCCCGCATTCCGGCCCCTCCACTCTACAGTGGTGATCCTGCAGCCTGCCGTGGGTTTATCAACCAGTGCGAGGTCCACTTTGCACTCGCACCCAGCCAGTTCGTGTCTGAACGTGCCAAGGTGGGCTTCATATTCTCCCGTCTGCAAGGGAAGGCACTGGAATGGGCTTCGCCTCTATGGGAGAAGGAGGATCCCATTATCGATGATGCTAGAGCCTTCGTTCGAGAACTTCGAGTGGTCTTTGATGCTCCGGGTCGTGCCACTGCTTCCTCCGCATGCCTGTTCCATCTTCAACAGGGAACTCGCTCAGTCTCGGAGTACGCCATTGAATTCCGCACCCTGGTTGCAGAGACTTCGTGGAACAATGACGGGTATCACGCTGCCTTTTACAACGGCCTGGCGATACGTATAAAGACTGATGTGGTGTCCAGGGAAATTCCATCCCGTTGGGAAGATCTAGTCGCCCTGGCCATAAAGGTAGATACTCGGCAGAGGGAGTTTCAAGCTGAACTCGACAGAGAGCGCTCCCCAACCAAAAGATTCCACAGGTTCCAACCTACTCTGGCTCCTCATTTTCAAAGACCCTTTCTTCTCAACCCGGCTTCCACCTTGTCTTCTCCAAATCCTGCGGCTCCTGCTTCTTCTTCCCTGCCTTCGGAAGAACCAATGCAGATCGGACGGGCTCGTCTGACCGAACAGGAAAAGCTTCAGAGAAGGGCTGCTGGACTTTGCCTCTATTGTGGTGGAAAATCCCACTTCGCCTATGAGTGCCCAGTGAAGCCGGGAAACGCCAACACCTAGGTAAGACTGGGGAGACTTACCTGGGTGGAATTGGTCCCTCTCCCCATTCTTCTGCTCAACGCTTCCTCCTTCCTGTGCAGATTCGTTTTGGAACCCGGACGATTTCTTCTGAAGCTTTCCTTGACTCCGGCGCAGCTGGGAATTTCATGGATAAAGTCTTCGCTGAAAGCCACTCTATTCCCCTGCGACCTCTGGCTGTTCCTCTTCGTGCATTGGCAATTGACGATCGTCCACTTTCCTCTGCTACAATTTCCCACTCCACCGATGAACTTTCCGTTATTGTGGGATCCATGCACCTTGAAAGATTGTCCTTCCTTCTAATTGATTGTCCTTCTACCCCCATTGTACTTGGTTTGCCCTGGTTGAATATTCATAACCCAGTAATCGATTGGGCTTCGTCTCAGATCTCCCGATGGAGTTCCTTCTGCCAACAAAATTGTTTACCCACCAAATCCATCATTAAAGTTTCATCTGTGTCTTCCAATTCTTCTTTGCCCTTTGTTTATCAAGCCTTCTCTGATGTCTTCAATAAAAAGTCTGCCGAAGTCCTGCCTCCCCATCGTCCCTATGATTGCCCCATTGAACTTCTTCCTGGAACCATGCCTCCCAGGGGTCGCACCTATCCGCTTTCTCCTTCTGAAACCTGTGCCATGAAGGAGTACATTCAAGAGAACCTGCAAAGAGGTTTTATTCGTCCTTCCTCTTCCCCGGCTGGAGCCGGCTTCTTCTTTGTTGAGAAGAAAGATGGAGGTTTGCGGCCCTGCATTGATTATAGAGGTTTAAATAAAATCACAATTAAAAACCATTATCCCCTTCCTCTCATCTCCGAACTGTTCGACCAACTCAAAGGGGCTTGTCTTTTCACCAAATTGGATCTTCGTGGGGCTTATAATTTAATCCGGGTCAGAGAGGGAGATGAATGGAAGACCCTTTCAACACACGGGACGGGCATTATGAATACGTTGTCATGCCTTTCGGTCTCTGTAACGCCCCCGCGGTCTTCCAAGAATTTGTGAATGACATTTTCAGGGATTTACTGGGCCAGTATGTGGTGGTGTACTTGGACGATATCCTTATCTTTTCCAAGAATCTTGCTGAGCATCGTCTTCAGGTTCAAGAAGTACTTTCTCATCTTCGAAAGAACAACCTGTTTGCCAAGTTGGAGAAATGTTCCTTCGAAGTATCATCCATCTCCTTCCTAGGATACATCATTTCCCAACAAGGCTTCAAGATGGACCCAGCCAAGGTCTCGGCAATTCAAGATTGGCCTCTCCCCACCAGTGTCAAGGCTGTTCAAAGATTCATTGGCTTTGCTAACTATTATAGACAGTTTATTAAAGGTTTTTCGTCAAAAATTGCTCCAATTCTTGCTCTTATACAAAAAGGGGGTAAACCACAGCATTGGCCTCCTCTAGCCTTGGAAGCCTTCAAGACTCTTAAAGAATCCTTTTCATCTGCCCCAATCCTCAGGCACCCAGAACCTCTCCAACCTTTCTTCATCGAAGTAGATGCCTCGGACATCGGAGCAGGAGCAATATTATCTCAAAGATCCTCTTCTGATGGTAAACTGCATCCGTGTGCCTTCTTTTCCAAAAAGTTTTCCTCCTCCGAAAGGAATTATGACGTTGGGAACCGTGAGTTACTGGCCGTCAAGCTTGCTCTAGACGAGTGGAGACACTTTCTTGAAGGGTCATTGGTCCCTGTGACCATCTTCACCGACCACAAAAACCTAGAATATATCCAGACCCTTAAGCGCCTCAATCCCCGACAAGCCAGATGGGCATTGTTCTTCTCACGTTTTAACTTCATCTTAACTTTTCGTCCTGGTTCAAGAAACAAAAAAGCGGATGCTCTTTCCAGAAGTTTTATCCCTGAAGATCCCATCTCCGAAGACCCAGAATCCATTTTGCCTCCTACAAAGATCATTGCTGCCCTGTTCCCTTCCCTTGCTTCGCATCTTTTGTCCATTCAATCTTCTGCTCCTGTGGAAACTCCTGTGGGCGTAGCCTTTGTTCCTCCTGAGCTTCGTCAGTCCATTTTAATCCAGTCTCACAGTTCTAAGCAGGCCGGTCATCCGGGAATTAAAAAGACGACTGAACTTTTATCTCGTCTTGTCTGGTGGCCTTCCTTAAGAAAGGATGTTAAAGATTTTGTTTCTTCCTGCTCCACTTGTGCTGTATCCAAATCAGGACATTCTCCCCCTAAAGGCCTACTTTTACCTTTGCCTGTTCCATCCCGCCCTTGGACCCATTTGGCAATGGATTTCATCGTGGATCTTCCTGCTTCCTCTGGCTACACCGTTATCTGGGTGGTGATTGACAGGTTTAGTAAGATGGCACACTTTATCCCTCTCCGGAAACTCCCTTCAGCTCCAGAACTTTCTTCGTTATATATTAAACACATTTTCCGTCTCCATGGTTTTCCTGCTGAGATTGTCTCTGACCGGGGTCCCAATTTGTTTCAAAGTTTTGGAGGTCCCTTTGTAAAGCCCTGGACATTTCTCTCCAATTTTCTTCTTCTTATCATCCCCAGTCTAATGGAGCGGCAGAAAGAGTTAACCAGGCTCTTGAACAGTTCCTTTGGTGTCATGTGTCCCTGTGTCAGGATGATTGGGCTGACCTCCTCCCTTGGGCCGAATTTGCACATAATAATGCCATACACTCTTCCTCTGAAAAGTCTCCTTTTTTTTGTGTTTATGGTCTTAACCCCCTGGCCTTTCCTCAAGATCTACTACTCACAAATGTCCCTGCCGCCAACGATCAGGCTGCCCACATGCTGGCCATCTGGCAGGCTACTACTGTCAACCTGGAGAAGAGCTCGCTTGCACAGAAGAAGTTCGCTGACAAGAGAAGGGTTTCTTCCCCTCTGTATGTTCCTGGTGACAAGGTCTGGCTGTCTACCCGCAATATCCGCCTCAAAGTTCCCTCACCTAAACTTGGTCCCAAGTTTATTGGTCCCTTCCCTATCACCGAGATCATCAACCCTGTGGCTGTGCGCCTGCAACTTCCTCCTGAGATGCGGATCCCCAATGCCTTCCATGTTTCTTTACTTAAACCTGCAGTTTCGTCTTCTTCTTCTTCTTCCCCAGCTCCTGTCGTTGTGGATGGGCATCAAGAGTTCGAGGTAAAGAAGATTTTGGATTCTCGAATTTCTAGAGGCACCCTGCAGTATCTTATTGAATGGAAGGGTTTCGGTCCTGAGGAGTGCTCCTGGGTAAAAAGCTCCGATGTCCATGCTCCTCTCTTGGTCCAGCCCAGGTGGTCCTGAGGCCCCCCCTGAGGAGGGGGGTACTGTAAGGAAAACCGTAAGTCCTCACCAAGATGGCGTCCAAGATGGCAGCTCCCTGGATCCTGCTGGTCGCAGCACGATGACGTCAGCGTCTTTCCGTCCCCGGATTGGTCGCCGGCGTCGGAACGGATGCCGGCGTCAGAACGTGCGTCAACGTCAGGACGCTGGCGTCAGTGCGTTAGCGTCGGCGTCATGACGTCAGCGCGTCCAAAATTGGCGCCGAAACCTGGCCTATTTAAAGCAACTCCGGGATTCCCTCAATGCCCGATTATAGGTTTAGTTTACTACTCCTGGGTGTGATTCTTTGAGAACTTCCTGATATTTGTGTACCGACCTTGCCTGAAAACTTCGACCTTGAACCTCTTCTGCCTGGACTGATCTTGTTGCCTGTTTGACCATTCTTCTGTTTCATCCTTATCTGTACTGCGAACTTGGACATTGTTATTTCCTCCCTTGGTCCTCACTACTCCTGAGGCCTTTGGCCTTACACAACCATCCTCTGTGCCCGATGCTGTAGCCAGTTTCCTATCCATGTGCAAATGACTTCATTAAGCCAAACAGCCCTTAGTTTACAAAGCAGTCGTTTGTGGGGCACGATATCAAACGCTTTGGCAAAATCATCATTAAACGCAATCAAATTTGTCTGACATGACCTATCCTATGTTCATAATGCCATTCACTAGGACAAAATTTTGAATGTGATCCTTTAATAAGCCTTTAAATAAATTGCCCACCACAGATGTCAAACTTACTGGCCTATGATTGCCAGTCTGAGATCGTAATCCCTAAATATTGGAATGACATCAGCTTTCTTCCATACCAGGTACCATACCAGATGAACTGAATCTGAGAAATTCAGAAATAGAGACTGGTCTAAAACTGAACCAATCTCACTAAGTTACATATCATTGTTACAGTAACTAACTTATAAATAAGTGTCGAGGGCCCTCATTTCAGCTAGAGGGGAGATAGTATAGATATCAACATGTGTTTCCCTTTTTATATACTTTTAAAATGACACACAGCGGGTTGTATTCCCTGCTTGCAGTTTTTTAGTCAGGCAGATAGAAGCGGATCTTCTGCAGCAGAGCCCAGCCGACCAGGCGCCCTAGGCATGCGCAAAGTGTCGCTCCTCTGCGCATGAGTGAAATCGATGTGAGCGTGTCCGCAAATCGAGGAAGTGTAAATAGACGGGCAATAGCACAGGCGGGGAGAAAGGGGACCAGACATAGGGTAGGCGACAGAGGAGGTGCCTACTCTGCCTACCCCTAGTTCCAGCCCTGTTCTGTAGCTCTGCATAGCTGTGTGGACAGGCACAACTTCATCCTGCAGGTACATGAGCAGTGTACACGCCTGCTTTGGCGGGTTTGGGGGTGATCTTTGCTTAGTGTACCTACACTCAGACAGAAGCTGTGCTTGTCAGTACAACTATATGAAACTATAATAACTAAGTGCACTGTGTCACGTGGAATTTCTTCGGTTAAATAGACCTGGTTTTTGTTATATACATGGCCAGAATTATTCATTTTATTTAGTATGCTTACTGAGTAATTTGTTAATTAATGAATTTGTTCATTTGTGCTGAGGTATGCTTTCATACTGGCAACAGATCACTTTTACTTGAATATGAAGTAAATTAGGTCACATTAAGCAGAAAGGCATCCGGGGGATTTCCTCAGTTTCAGGTAAATAAACAATACCTTATGGCATATGGCAGGTCTTGAAACAATCTCCTTTGGTCAAGGGATTCAGGCCATTACTTCACTGGTTTCGGAATCTCATCTCTGCGTAAGCATGTGGTTTGGAAATGTTCATTCAGAGTGGAAGTGGGTGGAAGTGGTAAGAACCTACTTTCTGAAAAAAACATGCACTTTATCAGAATAATACTTGAAGGTTTTGATTTTATGGCAGATTTGGTTGAAACAATATAAGAGAAAGAAATTCCATGTTTCTATGATATCATTAGATAAGATTAGAAGAAATGACACCTCGATTACATTAATTTAAATTGCAATTGTTTTTGCAACATAATGGCATTTTTAAATCATTAAGGGGAATTGGTAGACAGACAGGTATGGGATTCAATTTGCATATAAACATTATCCAGAAAGCTGTGAAATACAGGAATGCCATCCTATTGGATTGTTTTTACATGCCCAGTTTTCATGTTCCTTTCAGAAGCCTTTTGAGTGTACTGCCCTAGAGAGAGCTTGCTGATCTTACAGTCCATTTGTGGGCAAATCTTTACAATGCAATATATGTTATATTAGTTTGGGGTGTGGAGTGGTTTTCAGGATTATTCAGTTCAAAGTCTCAGTTTGGGGGAAACGTGTCCATGGCCCGCCTTAGACACAGTGATAGATTTGTTACTATTATGATAGTTTTAATATCTTTGACAGCAAATAAATGTTCACCACATATCTTGTTATAACTGAGGCTCAAACTGTACTTCCAGGAGTACAAAAATACAAAGTACAAAACAGGCATTCCACCCAAGTCTGACCCTAACTGGCCTTCAGACTGGGACTTCCCGAGTAAGATTCCGAGCACCACCTGGGATATTTATTCCCATTCAGTGAAATATCTGTATTCTGTACCAAAACAAGTCGAGAGGTAAAGTACCTAGATACTGCTCTCCATTATTAAAGGGGTGGTTCACCTTTAAGTTAACTCCTAGTATGTTATAGAATGGCTAATTTTAATGAACTTTTCATTTAGCCTTTATTTTTTATATTTTTTATATTTTATGAATTATTTCTGACTCTTTACAGCTTTCTAAAAAAAACAGATGCTCTGTAAGGCTACACATTTATTGTTGTTGCTACTTTTCATTACTCATCTTTCTATTCAGACCTCTCCTATTCATATTCCAGTCTCTTATTCAAAAAAAGTGTGGTTGCTAGGGAAGTTTGGATCCTAACAACCAGATTGCTGAAACTGCAAACTGGAGAACTACTAAACCAATTGTAAATTGTCTCAGAATATCATCCTAAATGTTTAAAGATTAACTTTAAAGAAGAACAACCCCTTTAACTTTAACTTCTGGATACTATTTTTATTAAATTAATGCAATTGGGTTTAAGACGGGTTCTGAATGTAGTCTGTCTAGAAAGCTTTCCACAGCAAGAGAAGAGTTTCCATTTATATAAACTATTTTGGGCAATTTTGTACTAACGGGGTTAATGTCCAGCTATGTCTATAGAGCATGGGTTACATGATACTCTAACACTTAAGACAGGGCCTTCGCTAAGTGGACGAAATGAAGGTGTGGTGTAGTGCAACTACAACTCCCACAGGCTACTGTGCATAAAAAGTAAAAGAAAGGACACCAGGAGGTTCTTGTAGCAACAACAATTGTATTTGTCAGAGACAAATGATCCACAGGGTTACTTACAGTCCACAGAGGAGATGTTGTAGAAATCAATATGAATGGCTAGCACAGGCAAACCAGAGACAGCTGAATGTGGAGGTACTGTGGATGTAGTCAAGGTAGTACAGGCAGATATACCTCAAAAATGGTCCAGATTCCACCCAGTGGAGTGGTCAGGGAGAACAATCGAAAACCTGACACCCTATCCACTGCGGTTCCTTCACTGTAGACAATCTTATAGCATAGAGAAGCTACTCCCTGCTACAATCTTTGATGGAGCACAAATCTGCTCTTGCTATTTACCTATTTCACTATTTTACTCTCCTAGAAAGTACTATTAAAGGTATTTATCCTGTGTCTTGCTGGCCTCATTCACTTGGGTCCTGCTCCCCGATTCAACACCAGAGGTTCAGGCCCCTCTACAGCAGAACAGCTTTACTGGGCCTTGGTGTAGCCAGGCTCCCTGGAAATATCCAGCTGTGTCAGCAACCAGAAGCCAAAGAGGAAGATCCACCCCTTACCAAACACTATGTTAAAGTGTGGCAGGAAGTGGTCATAAATGGGATATGTAAATTAACAACTAGGTACATGGGCATCCACCCAGCAACTAGGGAAATAAGGAAGTGTAGAAATGCAATGCCATAGGGGCCTAACAATCCTATGGGTCCCTACAATAATATAGAAAGTGTACATTTCTCTAACCTGCCACACTGTAACACTTGGGAGTTATTTTCCCAAGCTTTGCTTAGCTTGTACATAAAAACACATATCTTCCGAAGTTAACTCTCTGTTTCATGTACTATATGTCTCTGTTTCTGTACTGCACTAAATATATGTAAAGTTATTTAGTGACCAATTTACATTGTAGATAAGCTTGAAAAAAAGACATTGGTTGGCCAAGTTTAAAATTTGAATGACCTCATATTTAATAAGCTGCAGATCAAATACTGGTGTGAGAACTCCTATCAACCCCAAAAGTTCTGTGTGCCCACCTGTGTACAGAGTTTAAGGGCAGAGATACGCTCAGATTCGGGGAGATTAGTCGCCCAGTGACAAATCTCCTCTTATTCAGGGTGACTAATCTCCCCGAACTGCCTCCCGCCGGCTAGAATGTAAATCGACGGCAGGATGGCAATTGGTGTGCTTCGTTTTCCGAAGTTGTCTCACGAGGAAACTTTTGGCGACTTCGGAAAATGAAGAGCTCCAAGTGCCATCCCGCTGGAGATTTAGACTCTAGCCGGCAGGAGGCAGTTCTGGGAGATTAGGCGCCCCGGAGAAGAGCTGATTTATCGCGGGGCGACTAATCTCCCGAATCTGAGTATGTGTCTCTGCCCTAAGCAATCATCCCCTAAAGCAAATTCAGAAGATACTGTATGAATGTATCGATAAAGTAAGATTAGAATTAGACTATATCGAATAAGGAGATGCCTCTGTTCCAGGTAAGAGGAACAGCCAGATTGGTGAACTGTATATATTTATATATATATATATATATATATATATATATATATATATATATATATATATATATATATATATATATACATCTGGCCTAGAGGCTTGTGAGCCTCTACTATGCACAGAAAATAGACACAATTGATATGCATCCCCCACCCCCAAATTCAAATACAGTTGTACCCACTGAAAGCCACTTGAAAACTTTGTGCAAGGAGCTAGAGACAAATCATGCAACAATAGAGACACAAAACCCATACCTGCTTGTAAATGGCATACAATTTGCATCTATTTTCATTTGGACATAATGCCTTATATTGACCTTATTTAGTGGGTGCAAAAAAGAATTGTGTAATGTGTAAAAGGTGTAATGTGCAGGACTGCCTTGTGTCTCAGCATGCTGCTCTTACAGACTCACAATCAAGCAGCATTAGAAAGATTTTAGGTTGAAGGAAAATAAGAAATAGAAATTAAAAATTCTTACATGTTCTATTTTATGTATGGTGACTTTTCCCTTTAATGAGTGTACAACGGAACTCATAGGTAAGTTTAAAAATGCAATAAAAATATGAGAAAAAGAAACAGAATTATCTCTGATCTTATAGGAAATGATGGTCATTTATTTAAACAAGTATTTCGTTTAACCTTGCTGACCTTGTGACCACTAAGCATTCACTGTAAACCTGAATTTAAAAGAAAAGGTAATTAAAAAACCTTTCACATAAAAAAAAAGCAATTTACAGCTTGTGGGAAACAACATTCTTCTGAAGAGGAAATATCGAAATGTATGTGGTGATGTGGGCGAACGTTGTGCTATATGTGTGATTAGTTTATCACTCATCAGATTTGGGTTCTAAGAAGGTTTCTATATTAAACTAGCAACGCAATGCTGTGAAACTGACATAAAGATTCCCCCAACACAGAAATGGCAAAGGGAAATTTTATTTTAATTATTTCCTTGCCATATTCAAATTAATAATTTCTAACAAACCCTGTTTATCTCCAGTTTTCCCCACAAAAGATGTAATCGCAGTTAGAATAAACTTACCTAAACACAAAATTAAATTAAAAAAAAACCATGAGTCACAACTCCATTTCTTTCAGACTGAGGGCTGCATTGGTGGGACCAAGGGTGGGTAGCAGAGGAACCTAGGAAGGTCCCCATAGGCTTTGCAATCTTTTTTTGGAAAAATCATTTGATCGATGGATTAAAATCCTTCGAATCTAACGATTCAAAAGATTTAATCGTTCGATCGAACTATTTGCGGTAAATCCTTCGACTTTGATATTCGAAGTCGAAGGATTTACATTCGACAGTCGAATATGGAGGGTTAATTAGCCCTCCATATTCGACCATATGTAAATCTGCCCCTAAGTGTATGAGTAAAATTCAGGAAACATTTGGGCCAATGCCAGTGAGTGCTCACCATCCTAACAAATGCTAAAATACAGATAAGAGAGCATATCATAGATTTAACAACTCATTATTTCTCAAAACCAGTCAAGGCTTTTTCTGGTCCCCAGGAATGTATCTATATAGTGAAATGTATCCAAAATCAGTGACGTAACTAGATGGCCCCACAGCAAATTCAATTGCGGGACCCAAAAAACTGGTAAGTTGACTCTCCCAGAATATATTGAAATGATGTATTATGCATTGTGCACTACCCAAACAATGTGTACTTTTTGTCCTCCAGTTTGTGTCTCTAAGTTTTCCATCCACTTAAGGGCCTCCTTCCTACTGTGTATCATACCACGTGACACTTAGGGGTTATTTATCAAGGTCCGAATTTATCTGAGTATTTCTAAGTTAGAAATCCGAGCAAAGCCAGAATGACTTTATTTTTGAAGAAAACAGCCCGAAAAAATAGGGTCGGGCAAACTTCGGAGCTTTCCCCGAAAAACTCCAAATTGTTCATGGTTTCTCCGCAAAAAACTCTGAAATCGACAAAAAAAGCCCAGTAGTTTTCAGAGTTTTTTGCGCAGAAACCACAAACTCATTGGATATCCGTATGGACATCAGCGCAGACACTGGGACCTTCTCCATTGACTTATACAGGACCTCGAGAGCTTTTAGATGCCGGGGTTTCGGATTCGGTTTTTTAGACCATCAGACTTTAATAAATCTTGAAAAAAGAAGCTGCCACTGGACACAAATCTGTTAACTGTTAGATGAGCAAAGTAGAGGTGCTGCATCTCTCTCAGAAAGAAGTATTTGTGCACATTTTATCAGTATCAGGAGAGCTGCACTGAGAGATAATAACTTTGTAAATCCAAATATTTTTTTAGTATTTTACATGATTATTTGGTCACTAGAGGCCATTGTGTAACAGACATCTGACGCGCTGCTTGTTGTATTGTTAGGGAACAGTCGATTCCCATTGACTGCAGTTGCTGCAAATTGTATTATTTGTGGCAGGGAAAAGGATTAAATAAGTGATTGATCTGATGAGCAACAGTATAGAAGCTCTAGCTCATAGGAATAAACAGCACTATGCAAATAACTGAGGACTTTGCTGATGCCAGTATATAACACTAAACCCTATTATTAAATATTAATATCATGATTTCATTGATGCTGACATATTGCACAGAACATTTTTCACATCTACCCTTTCATGAGACAGATGCAAAACCCTACTGAGCTCATCAATAAGCAATTAACTAATACATATGGCTTTGGATTGCAAGAGGAAACCAGACCACCTTAAAGGGGAACTAATGCGGAAATGAAAATGTAATATACGCTTCAGCATAATGAATAAAATAAGAAACTTTCTAATACAATCAATTAAAAATGCTGTACCGTACTGTACATCATCAAGTTAATCTTCACTTTTTCTCTCTCAGCATCGTTTTCTCTTCAATCTCTCTTCATGCAGGAGTCGGGTGTCAGATATTAATTGACAGTTAGATCCAATATATTTTATAGGGTGGCTCCTTTTGCCTAGAAGATGTATTAGAGCTCACTCATTCATTAAAATCACCTGACATCCTGTCTCTCTACATGCAGGATTTGTGCTAAAGGCAGTTATTTTGTTCAATTTTGTTTGTACTAGAATCAGTTATTTGAGTGAGCTCTAATTCATCTGTTAGGAAACAAAGAACCCCCCCCCATAAGATATATTGAATCTGTTTAATGAATATCTGACACCCAACTGCTGCAAGAAGACAGAATGAAGAGAAACAGATGCTGAGAGAGTGATAGTGAAAATAAACTTGATTATTTTAAAAAAGGATGCAGAATTTTTAATTGAATGTATTTAGAGAGTTTCTTAATTCAGTATGATGAAGCTTATATTACATTTTTATTTTTGCGATAGTTCATCTTTAAGAAAGCCAGTGCAAACACAGTTAGAAGATAAAAGCTCTGCACAGACACTTCCCTCGTCACTGCACTGCAACAATGTAAACCAGTCATCTTTACTGTACTGGAATATACTATACAAGTTAATAAAGGGTCATAAGTGGGGTATTTTATAAATATGAATCTCTTGTTACCAGTATGCTCATTCCAAGTACACAGTGGATTTCCTGATATACATAGTAAAAATATCTAAAAAACATTGCACAGTTACACCATTGTGTTGGTGTGCTTTAAAAATCCCCTTAAAATCAGGTTGCAAAAAATAAGCCTCGTGTGTTTCAGTGAATATATAATAGATACTTAACTGTGCCTGTGCTGTTTCCTGATGTAGAAAACTGCTGCCACCTTGCGATTATTTTATTTAGTAGAAAAACCAAACCCAGTTGCTGCATGTGTTTAGTCTTTTGCTTGTAGATGTGAACCAGACACACAATGGCACTTCAGGACTGTATAAACATTATTGCAGCTCTCTCTGTACATTATGTTCACCTGAGTGTTTGGCAGGACTGCCCCCAAATTCATTAAAGGTCAATCTTTAAAAATGTGAATGTTTCTTAAAAATGTGGAAATACCCAGTGAAAGATTGATTCATTTGATAACGTGTTATAAAACATTTTCAGTATAATACCAAGTCTGACCCAAAGATATTTTAAAGCGTTACTATCGCTTTTAGGAATAAATAGACTGACCATATAAAGCGATATTAGAGTGAGATTTCTTAACAATCACATATGTTTTTTTGCACACAAAATTACAGAAAAAAAACCAAACTTGTTTTCATGGTCCTGATTTTTGAGTGCAAGTTTTCACAAATTAAAGGGGACCCGTCACCCAAAAAAAAATATTCAAAATCCTATTTTATCACATTAGTCAAGCAAAATGAACGTTAATTACACTTTATAAATGATTTGAATCTTGTTTCCTTCAGTCTGGGAATTCATAATTATAGCAAGCAGGCAGGAGCCATTTTGTGGACACTGTTATTAAAACAAGCCTTGCATCATCTCAGAATCTTGTTTGTGCACCAGAATGGGGGACCTGATGTCCATCCCCATGCCCTGGCTACACAATTAAATGGTAAAGGGAACGGAGGAATGTGGGGAGAGCAGTGACATTGAGGAAGTGCTGAATGGAAAGTGAAAGTAATTGCTTGCCCCGTCTCTATGCCTAAGGCATAGAGGAGGGGCAGACAATATTTGATTGACAGCTGAGATTTTTAAATGAGCTTACAACAGCTATGAATGCTTTAATAAAACATAGAAATTGGATTTCATGATTAATTTGAAAAGGACTTTTATTATACAGATTTTTGTGTCTGGATGACAGGTCCACTTTTAAAGGAAAAATAAAAATGACTCCAACTGAAACTGCTGAAATATCAAATGTCAACGAAAAGTGTACCTTCAGAATTCAAGCACATTGATAACTGTTTTTTTTTCAGAGGGTTTATTCTAGTCCCACTTTTGCAGATTGCTTGAGAATGAATGGAAAAATATGATTTGTCATTTTTGCCAAAACAATGCAAATTATGTGTATGTTTCTAGGTGATATACTTTTGCCAGCCACATCCCATCCCTCCTGCATTCATTTCTGCTAAACTCTAGAATTCCTACATACAGTATTAGATGCAAGTCTGTGTGAGTGAATGTGAGTGCACACACTTGACATAATGAACAAATTCACACAGGACAAAATGCAAAATGTAAAACGACTTCAATTAATGCAGACTTTTAAGAGCTGATAAAATTATTAACATGGATAATATAAGTTACATGCACTCTAAACATCTGTTATAAATTATTCCCAGCTTGTCAAAACATTAGAACTAAGGTAGCAAAACGGAATGCATGCTTGGCATCTTGGTTTTATTGTGGGATGAGGGAATATGACACACCATGGAATTCAGGATAAACTGCATCACCTTAGTGTTAAGCAAAAACATATTTTTGAGTCATCATCTCATATTTTTGAGTCTGTATACTATATAATACAGTTATGGAATCCATTATCTATTATGCAGAAAGCTCCAAATTATGGGAAGGCCATCTAATATAAAAAAAAAGATTTCTATTTTCTCAGTAATAATAAAAAAGGTACCTTGCACCCAACTATAATGTAAGTAATCCTTATTGGAGACAAAAAACCCTATTGGGTTTATTTAATGTTTAAATAGCTTTTTTTGCATACTTATGGGCAGATTCATCAAAAAAAATCTAATTTTTATTTTTTCCAAATTTTTTTTGCACCCAAACTCACACATTCGATTTGTTTTCAAAAAAAATGTAAGCAAAAAAAACCTTGAAAATTTGAATGTAAAAATTTGCCATCTAAAAGCTGGCGAGGTCATGTAGAAGTCGATAGCAGTTGTCCTAGTCAAAGCTCAAGTTTTTTGGTTGATTTGAGGGTTTTTATCCGAAAACTGAATCAATTTGAGTTTTCGGTACATGATCTTGATCATTCGATTTTTTTCTCTTGTTGTTTTTCATTGAATTTTTTGACATTTCGATTTTTTAAAATCAAAATTCAAGTTTATTAGAGGTAGAAAAACCTTCATACAACTTTTACATTCGATTCTTGTTAAATATGCCGCTAAAAGTATGGAAATCCAAATTATGGAAAACCCCAGGTCTCAAGTTAGCCCCATCACTCTCAATATATAACCCCCTGAAAAAATATTCTTGCACAACTGAACTGTAACTTTCTTAAAAAAGGACACTTGACACGCCCCGTCAAGGCAGTGTCCATGCGTCAGTCCTATCCTAAGTGAAAAGAAGGAAGTGTTACTTTTGGGGGGAGACAGACCATACCTGCTTTTCTCTTTATTTAGCATGCTCTCTTCCAAAGGCACCATTAAGCTGGGGTGAGAGCCACCTTCCTCCACCTTTTGGGGAGAGCCACCTTTTGGGGAGGTGGCTCTCTCCTTAAATGCTTGCTTTTTACTCCAAAGAGAGGCATTTTGGACATACGAATTGAACTGTGTGGCACCCAAGGGCCTGAATAGTTTGTTATCCTTGAATTGTTTCCTGTAAATGAACTGTGTCCGAATTGTAGGATGATACAGTTTTAGGATGCTCATAATGAGAGAGCTACAACGCTACTAAACTTTTGACCAATAATTGAATATATATTTATATACATATATAAATAAATACACAAAGTAAAGATTGTAGCTCTCATACATAAAAATAATTGTTAACATTTTTCTTCCAATATTTCTCTTTTTGTACACTATATCCAAGAGTACTCCATGAGTACAATCTTTACTTTGTTGGACTTATCTACCTTTATTTACATATATAATTGTGTAGGCTATGTATGAAGCCACATGCTTTTTCAAAACAAAACCATGAAATGTATTCGTGTGCTAGTTTCATCCATCATACAACTACTTATGTTTTTGAAGTCAGGATACTGAAGTGCCAATACATTGACAAACATTAGGAATTGTTCTGCCCGTTCTTGATGAAACTGTCATTATATAGAGCCAAAGCAATGTTCTTTCCTTATCTAAATCTTTGTTAGATCCCATTTTGATAATGATTGAACCAGATGGAAAGTAAAGCTTAGAACTGCAGCAGGAGCAGCACAGGAGCTCTCTGCTTGAAATTTGAATGTAAAGTTCCCCATAGAGGCACAGATTTTTCTTGCAGAACGACCGATTTTAGCGTAGTTCGACCAATCCTTCGAAATTATCGTGTGGTTAGTGGGATTCGAACGATCGTACATCTTACGATTTTATGGCCGACATCTATCAGGAAATTGATCGGCCAGGTCAAAAAATCTTTGTCGGTCCCAGTACAATCTATCTATGTTTGCAGGGCCAAGCAGGCAGCTCCCCTTTGTTTTCCTGGCAAATTGGTCTTTTTAGTTGATGAACAATTCGTACGACCGTACGATCGCTTCGAGATAATCGTGGTCTCACGATGCCGACCGGATCTTTTAAAAATCTTTACGTCTATGGCCAGCTTTAGTCAAGAGCAAAACTTTTCAACCACCTTCCTGTTGAGATGTGGATAATAATAATTCAATTTGTCTGCAGTGTGTGCTAAAATCTGTTACACTGGTTTTAATACAAACATTCCCATGGACTGACAGACCTATTTTAGGTGAATGGTGAATAAAAGCTGGATATTTCTGCTGTAGCTAAACAAATATCTCTACCTGAAGGGAGACTAAGTTGTCTAATACATTCCAAAAAATGAAGGGTATCTTTCAGATAAGATGTTGTACCGTGAACACCTGGTTGCAGCAGTTGATCCGGGTACAGTCCCAAAGGATACAACAAGCTATCCCCAGCTGACATTATGGCTGTCCCCGGTGGAGAAATCTGTTTATTCACATATGCATTACCTATTACTGCATCAACCTGTTGTTTAAATTGTAGCACTGGATCCGATGTTGAATACTCATACACTTTATTACCCTACAGTTGCAACACAACTTCTTGCCTATAGTCCACATAATTCAAAATAACAATGCCTCCACTCTTATCGGCGGGCCGTTGTATTAGTAGCCTCTCAAAGTGTCTGAAGTGCCTCCTTTTCCAGCTTAGTCAAATTCAAATATTTAACCTGAACCAAGTTCAACAGCACCATTCTCAATAGCAGTCTTAAACAATTTTAATAGAGGCATTCACAGTTTTCAGGTAAAGTGTACTTTTCAACTGGAGTCACTCGCCACTTCATCGCCACTTAATGTGAAACACATTAAAGCAGCAAGACGCTTTGAGCTCTGAATATTTGAAGCAAAGAGGAAAAAACAAGTTCCCCCCTGACAACTTTGATATATTTCTACTGAAATTGCCTAGTTTTCATTTTTCAGTTTTCTTTTCCTAACATGTTTATTACATTGTTTATTGCTTTTTACAGTAAAAAGGTTATTGTTGCACACAAAGTAAAAACGGATAAACATGACACCACAAGAAAGGTTATATTAAAACGATGAGCTTAGCCAAATTTGAAGTCGATATGTCACTTTCCCATCAGAATGCACAATAGCATGTCATCAAAAAATCAGCATGAAGTACGGGTAGAAGATGTATTCATATAAAGCTCTTCTGAAAGTATTGTGTGGGCTGATATTCACTGCAGTAGGATGTGTCAGTGAGCAGTAATGTCTCACCACATACATAACTTTCACTGCTTCTTCTGTCTTCAGTAACATGCCAATGAGTAGTCCGTTCTATTCATCATTCGATTTCTGCACATTAGATTTCATTTACTCATTGATCATAGCATACTGGATGTGATTTTATACTTCATTAACATGAACATATTCATCTAAACCAACAGCAGTGTACAACCACTGATTTCTATTGAGAAGGACTAAAAGCCTTGACCGGTAAAACAGATGTGCTTCTGAGTTTTATCATGTT
The DNA here is from genome assembly GCF_017654675.1 of Xenopus laevis. Lineage (NCBI taxonomy): Eukaryota > Metazoa > Chordata > Amphibia > Anura > Pipidae > Xenopus > Xenopus laevis. The sequence goes on along the minus strand of NC_054374.1, from coordinate 124,313,739 downwards.
GTAAGATTCATATTTACTATACAAGTGTAACATTTAAACAAGCCACTAGCAAAATGATTGTAGGGGTCATTTACCTAGGGGAAACCATTGTGCAAAAAATAGGGGTCATTTTTTTGCACATTGAACTCTCCCAAACTTGCCATGGGTCTCTGTGCTCTATTTAGTAGTCTGGCGGGAATGAGGAGGTTTTTTTTATCCAGTACCAGGCACAAAGCACAGCCGGAGTGCTGCTTGAATGAGGCATTAAAAGGTACCCTCTTGCACCCATTAGTGCTTTTGCATTTCTTATACACATCTTTGTAAATGGCCTGCTATATATATTATATTGAATTACTCGAAAAAATTGCATCTAGTAAAAAAAGCTGCAATGAAGGTGACTTCCAAACAGCTTCTACCTTGTGGTGACTAATTGGGTGGGAAGCCTTAACAGTATAGAATGTATGGATTTACTAATTTCTGGTTAAATATCTCTTTTATTTGAAATGTGCAATATATGCAAATGGTTCTTTAAGCATGGTGGGAAATAGCAAGGTAATATGGCTTCTATCAGCATTTAGCTAACTTGTTTCTCTTATTTTATAGTGGAAGAGGGTATAAACCCAAAAATTATAAGCAGAAACTATTCAGTGGGGCACTGTGGCTCTAAAACCAATTATATGTAAAAAAGTCCTCCTTTACAATCAGACATGGGCCATAGAAGCACAAATTCTCTACAGAGAGGCACGGAAAACAAACTGGAGTGTAACCAAGGAAAATACATACATTTATTTAATTTTATTTTCTAGCTGTTTTCCAAAAAAAGTTGCTTGGTTTTGTTTACTTCATATGCCCCAAAACACCTAAAGCAGCAAATTACTCACCATCATAGCAGGAAACCAAAGTGGGAAATGAGTGTTGCAAAATAATCAGCTCATTGCTAAACTCATGGAAAACGGTAAATGAAATATCTTCAATAAGAATATCCCACCAGTTGAAGTAGAATTCCTGTATTTTATTAAGTCTTTCAAGATTTGTAACTGGGGAACCTAACCACAGAACTCCCATGACTAATCAAAACAACTATTGCAAAGATCAGTAAAATCCATCCCTTAAATTGCATAACTTCCACAGCTACCAATATGTTGCCAGCTGGTAACCAACCACAGCAGGTTTAGCGTTACGCACAGTCTATGTAAAATAGAATTCTTATCGTAATGCACAATTAACTTTACAAATAAACTATCACCTCAAAAAATATAACTGAGGCTGTAAAGAATATTATAAGAATCTGCTGAAAGTCATGTTTGGAGTAAAGCCGCCAAACATCATATTTGTACTGTATTGTCTGAAAAATGCAGCTTATAATATACCTACTGTACTTGTATATTGTGGTCATAGTCACCAAAACTTCATAATAAATATTATATGGTTGGTGATGAAGTCACAATGTTAAAGGACCAGTAACGTTAATTTTTTTTAAAAAAAATTAGTTTGTATAGAACGAAAAAAAAACCCACCAAGACATATGTAACTTTAAAATTGCAAAGTCTTTATTAAAAAATAACTTACCGAAACTCCACTTGCTCTCCTCTTCAGAAAAGGTGACCGGGGGGCGATCCATCGTGCGGCACTTGATTTCTTCTATAGGACATAGCCAAGGAGGAGAAATCGATCGCCGCACGATGGATCCTAGCTCCGTCGACTTTTCTGAAGAGGAGCACAAGCGGAGTTTCGGTAAGTTTTTTTTAATAAAGACTTTGCGATTTTAAAGTTACATATGGCTTGCTGTTTTGTTTTTTTTTAAAAAAATTACGTTACTGATCCTTTAATACAAATTAAGGAAAAAATAACACTAAAGAGGAGCACTCAGACCTGTGAATGGAATAGCCATACAGAACTGATTTGCAATTGGTAAACACATCATACACTACTACTCACACCCTAACCCCAATAAATAATTGCTAACAGAAAATGTATACCTGTAAAAGCTGGTATGACAGGCACATACAACTCCGGCCAGTGGGCCAATTGCGGCCCGTTTTCCATTTTAGACTGGCTCGCAGCCTTAAACAAGGATTCGTCCATTCAAAGACAGATCCGGATAAAAATTGGAACGCAACTGGCCAGACTGATCCAGATGAGCAGTGCCGTATATCTTCTTGCGTGCCAGCTGCGTGCAGTGATGTAATCAAACGTTAGCGTGTGTGTTACTAGATTCACTGGAGTAGGCGCTAGTTCTCGTCAGAGGTTGCGATTCCACCCATGCGCCTTCTAATTTTTCTTGCGAATGCACATCAGCATGGTCATCGACTCACCCCCCCCCCCAAGGTAAAATGTTTATACAATATGCTTCAACATATCAATCAGAAAATATAATCAAATTAATTGGAGGGCTCCCTTCTGAATGGACCGTCAGACTGGGTCTCACCAAGTATGATCCTAAGGTCAGAAAAATAGAATATTGAAATGAAAGGAATAAGAAAATAAAATATAGCCTAAATGAGAAACAATAAAAGTAAATAGAAGAAAAAAACTGAAAAAGGAGGAAAAACAGATAAAATATGAAAAGGGAAAAAAGGAAAAAAATTGAAAAAAAAGAGGAGGGACAAGAAAATGATTTTATAGTGTGACAAGTTCACTTCACTTGACAACATATTTGTGCAATCAACGTGCTTAATTTACGAAAAAGTTGCAAAGTGCTACAGTGCATTCAGAATACAGGTATGGGACCTGCTATAAAGGATCCTCGGTAACAGGGGGTTTCCAGATAAGGGATCTTTCTGTAAATTGGATCTTCATACCTAATGTTTCAAAGAATGTCAGGCTGAATGGTCGGCCCCCACACATTTTCACCTCACCAAATCTGGCCCTCGTTGCAAAAACAGTACTATCATGGAGAAACAACTAAGAAATAGAGTTGCCAGTTCACTTTTAACGCTTGACACATATAAAGTCCTCATTGATCCATGCTGAGCAAGAGACTTGAACTACTATTTATTATTCTTGTCACCGAAGCAATCATGTTTCTCAAATAGCTTCCCCTTGAAGATACCAGTTTGTGATTTCTGTCTTGACATATTCTGATTATGTGAAACACGGTTGGGTCCTATGAAGGTTAGTATGTACAAGAGAGTTCTAGATAACTGTCAGGCAATCAGATTGTTTTTTAAAGGGGATGAGGTATTAGACCTGGTCCTGAGACAGCTTTTTACTATGAGTAAGGAGGGTTTAACACTTAAATTGGCATCATTAAGCTCTCATTGTTGTAGTGTATATTAAAAGAAATGTGATTTATGTAGACTCTCAATCTTTTGGAGATATTAAGCATGAATAGTTAATCGCTCTTCTAGAAATTCCTGGAATCCTATCCTAGAGGTAGTCTGATGTCTTAGATATTCTTAGAGGAATAGTAGAATAACAAGACAATGTTCTCATATATTTGTGACATTGTCAAGTGATAGAACAGTCCTCATGCAAACTTAGACCATAAAGTTGTCTTGAACCCAAGTTTGAAAGCCACTTCTCTAGGCACACTATTTTGCTGGCTAGTGGGTCATCCTAGGCAGGATTCAATGCACTAATTCTGAACACAATGTGGCTCAATTTGGTTTGCCTAGAGGCAATAGTACTGTAAATAATTAATGAGAAAAGGAAATGAAACTAAGCCTATTACAATCCTATCACTGCTCTTCATTAGATTGTAAACTGGTTGAGGCAGGAGAAGAAACCATATTGAACTGTGCAAACTATAAAGCAAAGTGAGGAATAATAGTCAGTTCTTGGTATTGCTATATCAGCTTTGCAACTTTTCAAATGCATGACTGGTGTTCTGTAATTATTCTGTTTCTTACCCTTTATGCAAATGAAGACTGATTCAACATATGGAATTTCGCAAGTCAGCATCTGCTGAGATTATTGCTGACAATAATGATAACATCAAGGACCTTAGTTGCGTATCCTGTACTGGTTCTATTTTGTGGCCAACCAACTTCATAAGCAATGTCTGAAAGGACTCCCTAGCACATTATTACTATGCAAATAAAGGACTCACAGTCATACAATGAAAGTGAACAATACAGTTCCGCACATATATGTGTGGGATAAACCATAACCTTTTTCCTGTCAGAAATAATAAAAATGAGTCACTCAAAAAGGATATGTCTGCCCTAAAATCAATTAAAAGAGTTTTGATTTTTCGTTTGAAAATAAACAAAAAAAACGAATTATCGTTAATGTTTCATAAACACACTTTTACCGTAATTTATTTCAGCAGTCGGCATATTGAAAATTGTAGTCTGTGTTATAACATTGTCCTTTAAAAGAGAACTATTGCAAAATTCCAAATTTAATGTTTCATCATTCTGAATTTAGACACTTTTTAAATATAATAAATTAAATATTCTGTGCATTTTCTGAAATAATTAAGTTTATCTTCACTGTTGCTCCCTCAGAATCTGTTTCTCTTCATTCTCTTTTCATGCAGGAGTTAGAAGTCTGATTTTTATTGACAGATCGAATGAGGGTGGCTCCCATTTCTAGCAGATGTATTACAGCTAACTCAAATACTTGATTCCGGCTCAAACAGAATAACTGGCTTTGGCACATATTGTGCATGTAGAGAGACAGGATTTCTGGAGGTTTTAAAAGAATGAGCTCTAATACATCGACTAGACAAAGGGAGACTCCTCTAAAAGATATATTAGAAACAGTGTTGTATATTAGGTATAGTGTCCTGCATACATCACCAAGGTGGGGACAAGAACACTCTTATTGCTGAAAGAATTCAGGAGACTGAAGCTTCAGGCAGAGAAATCAGACTAGTGCACATCAAAAATGTTCTAGCAGACAATGAAGCAGTGCAAATGGGAAACAATTTCCATGTTTTCTGGAGATTACTCAGAAATTGGGAGCTCCATCAATAGACACAGAACACACCGGCACAACATGGGTAATTCTAGCAGGTTTAACCTTGCTCGTTTATGGCGGATGCAACGTTTTGGGGCGTGACCCCTTTCTCAAGCATGGGGTCACGCCCCGAAACGTTGCATCCGCCATAAACGAGCAAGGTTAAACCTGCTAGAATTACCCATGTTGTGCCAGTGTGTTCTGTGTCTACGCTGTTTTTGAGGTTGCCCAATTCCTCTAACATCGAGCACCTGGGATTCGTTTGAGTTTGGACGGCCAGGGTGTGCGAGTGTAAGTTTTTCTTTTTAGCTCCATCAATAGACCGAATAGCCAACAGGAAAGTTGGATTGGTTTTATTCTCTAATAAAGTCAGAGAATGTGGATTTTCTAGATGCAATGACAGTGGCTTGGAGGTTTTTTCTGTTATATACTGTATTACCTCTTCATCCTATGATTCCTAGGGTTTTTTCAGAAAAGCAGACAAGACAAAGCAGTTGTTATTCTTTTGGCCCATTTTTGGTTGAGAATAATTTGGTTTACGGACCTTAGTTTTCTGCTTTTGAAATTTACTCTCAATACTGGAACTTCTCCTTCAGGGGCACCTGCAACACCGGTATTCATCCAAGTAATGTCAGCTTCCAACACCTTAGAGTTGTTGGCCTTTTATGAGGTTGTAGATACTTCATTTGTAACAGCTCCTGTTGGGTGAAGCTCTTGGCCCTGTTTAGCTGATGGTTGATGTCTGACTCTCTGTACCCCCTTCCTCAGAAAACTCATGCCATCTCTGACACTTGGATCTCTGCTGATTCTCTTTCGGATTTCCAGATAACCCAAAGAAATTGACCCCTGTTGAGGTAAATTTTGGGTAGTTGAAACTAGCATGAAGGCTTGTGTTCTATTAGGTTTCTAAAAAAGCATATAGACATTCTCAACAAAACTCATTATAACTTTTAAGGGTGGCTCTGGAGACAAATCTCTGAACCTGCTGTTGTAGGAGTCCAAGTAAACGTTCTTCAGTTAATTTCAGAAAAACAAGACACAATCGTCTCTCATTTTGCATTAAATATTGTAAAACTGATCACTCCATTGTCTGTGAGGTGAGACACTTTGCTCTTGAAAGAGCTGAGCTCCTTAAATGGAGTGCAAAGTTTACTCTGAATATGGGGCTGTCTGTGTTAAGCAGTAATGAGATCACAAATGAATGTCAGCAAGTGAACGTCCCTTTTAACACTTGCTTGTCTTTCAGGCACACAGGTTAAGGAGCACAAGGTGCTACTTCAGATGTTAGGTATAGTAATCCCTTGTGCCTGAGAGCATTCTAGCCTGCACAGATCATTGCCCTGAAGGCAACTATTAAGTGCATGGGGCCTAACAGGTGTAATGTTTGTGCCACTAGGGGCAATAGTAAATAAGTCCTTTTTTCGCCTTTTATAACACAATGAAGTCTTTATCTTAGACTTGTGCGGTCGATAAGTAATATGTTGGTGTGAAATGCAGGATACATACCAATTGAATGCTGGGAAACCCTGCCACTAAGGGATACAGCTTAGTTACCTGCCATAATCAGTGATATATAAAAACAGTTAGCTGAACTCCATTATACTCCACAAAGAGTTCATACCTTATTTTTGTCTAATTAAGTGTATCTATACACATGGGCAGTCTAGGGACATAACTGCATTGTTTAATTGCATAGACTTGCAACGTAGGGTCCAGTATGTGAGCACTGTCCAATCACTCACAATTCTTAATCATTACAGCCATAAAAACACAAAATAAAGCTTGAATGTAGGGCTGCAGCTCCAGCAATGTTACGGTCTGCCATATAGAGGCTGTAATCTGTAGGGAAATTAAGCATTTCCTGCCTACTGCTCCTTTGTTCTTTAAAAACATGAGCAATGAGTATGAGTGCTCTGATCATACACAGAGTAAAACTCTGGGAAATGCTTTTGAATGCAACATCCCTTCATCCTGTCTGGCAGGAGAGCAAAGACCTACTGTGAGAATATTAGCTGGTGGTCTAGTGGAGCGGTAGGGACGGCCGCTGCCTTCTTCCTCTGTACACTGCTCCTCAATGTGCCGCTCCCAGGTTCGCACATCGCTCGGGGGTTATCGGCTTTCTTCGTCGCACCACTTGACGTCATTGCGGTTGGCGTGCAGATTCAAATATTTAAAGGCACATCTTCCTTTTTCACGTTGCCCAATGCATAGGTCTATTTATGGTTCCTGGGTGCTTTTCCTAAGTGGTCCACTGATTCTTGACTCTGCCTGTCCTTGAGCCTGTCTAGTTCAGCCGCCTTTCCAGATCTTTGCTTGTTATCCAACTTTTTTCCCGGTGACTGTTTCTGTATTGCGATATTGTTGTGTTTGACCCGGGCTGTGACCCTAACTACACTCTCTTGTCTCCTGATTTTGTACTGCATTCCCTGACTGATTCCGACCCAGCCTGGCTATTGACTACGCGTCTTGCTTCCCGTTCTACTGCTACTACAAGTTCGGTTCCTTAGCCTGCTCAGAATTCTCTCCTTGGTCATCTCACACTAAGACTTGGCTGCATCTGAGTAGTGAAGGGCTCCTCCCAAAGCCAAAGGTGGCTGTCAAAGGCAGATGAGTGAGCCGAGTCCGGGTCCTTGAAGTTATTTCGATACAGCACTGTCTGTGTTCAGGGCAGCTTATGGGTGTCCTCTTGGAAACCCCTGGCTTGTGTGTCATTCATGGCAAAGAACTTTGCTACAGTATATCCTGTTATGCCGATTGTAATACCAGTTCAGTAATACACCTAGCTACTCCTCTATTCAGGTTGCAGTATGTAGAGAAAATGCAATGGAGCAAAAAGGCTAAAAAGGACATTGAGTATTCTATATCTGTTCTAGAGAGTCGGTATTGGACTGACCGAGCTGAAGAATTAATACAATTCAGAAATAATAGACTACTGAATAGAGGCATGTATGTTGCACTAGCCCTTTAGAGAGGGTAATTTGTTTGAACAAAGGGAATATGTAAACAAAAACCAACACCAGGGATATTAAAATCATTTAAGAATGTGTGTGTGTAATACAGTGGGTATAAGATGATACATTTCTTTTCTTTGGCCCTGTGAGCAGAAACCCTGAGTTTCACTAAAGGCAGCTGTTTGCATTAATACAATAGTTGCTAATATTCCACAGATACTGCTGAGATCTGCATCGATTAATGTAGCAAATTGTAACAGTTCAGAATCGGTGTTGCATCACTGAGCTGCCAGACTGAAACGCCAGAGACAGGAACATTAGACTTTTATTTGTAAAATGGTCATAAATAAAATATGGAAAGATATAAGAAATCCATCATTTCTGGTGAAAGTCCTGAAAACAACTGAACTGAAAAAAAGTGTTGGAATGTGAACTATTCATTTAATATACAGTTCATTTAAACTGTTCAGTTAACCATTGTTTTCAAATGAGTTTTGTGAGATGCTGTATGTGCTGTGCAATATGTTGTAGTTTTCTAGATCAGGACTGTCCAACTGGTGGCCCGCGGGCCACCCCCCTTCTTTGGCCCCCCAGATGCTGTGTCTGTTTACCATATGTAAAATTTAAAAGGTATCACTACAGAGATAAACTGGCCCTGCATTGTCTAAACCTCAAATTCAGACTAATCCCCTGTATTGTTCACACCTGTGATCCCCCTGTATTGTTCACACTTGTAACACCTCTATTGTTTATATCCTAAAGACCTGTACTGTTTACACCTGAGACCCAGACTGAAACTGCCCACATTGTTCACCTGTTCACACCTTATTCAAAATGCTAATGGAGCACCAGCACTGTGTCACTGTATATAGTACATATTAGACTGATAGCTTTCCCTGTCTCCTGCTCTGTTCTGCCTTCCCTCCCTCAGGGCTGGAACTAGGGACAGGCAGAGTAGGTGCCCACCTAGGGCGCAATCATGGGGGGGCACACTTTTAAGGGGAATTTCCTTTCTTTCTTTTTTAAACCCTGATTTGCTTGGGCTTTAATAGTTTTTCAACTTTATAAACCCCCTGTTCCAGACAATCACTCCCAGCTCCCTTTTGGCAGCTGCTGGCACAGGTACATATTTGTAGGCAATATCTTGGCTGCTACTTGCACAGGTAAACAGATGATATGATGGATATTTGGCTGCTGCTGGCACAAGTACATATATGGAGGCAAAAGTGTGTATTTTTTGGCTGATGCTGGCACAGGTACAGATTGGGGGCAATATAAGGGATTGGCTGCTGCTGGCTCAGGTACATGGGGCAATATGGTGGCTGCTGGCACAGGTACACAGATGTTTGAGGGCAATATGATGGATTTTTGGCTACTGCTGGAACAGATACAAATTGGGACAATATGATGGTTTATTTTGGTTGCTGCTGGCATAGGTACAGATTGGGGGTAAAAATATGATGTATGCTTTGGCTTATGCTGGCACAGGTACAGATTGGGGCCGGGGGGCAATCTGAGGGATTGTCTGCCATTGGCATAGATACAAATGGAGGCAATATGATAGGTGCTGGCACAGGGGGCTATATGACTGGTAAGGTGGGAAATGGTACTGCAGGACTGGGTGGGGGGGGCACTGATTGAAGCCCTTGCCTAGGGTGCCAAAATACCTTGGCCCGGCCCTGCCTCCCTGTGTGTGCCATTCTCTGCTTGCCCAGTGCTGCTTGTGTGTGCCATTCTCTGCTTGCCCTACGCTACCTGTGGGATGTAAGCCTGTTAGTGGTTTGTTCTTGGGGTTTGTTATTTGGAAATTGTTGTTAAGGGCCCCTAAAGTGTTTAATCATGTGTTGGGGGGTTGTTGTATTATCCACAGGGGAGGATGAGGCATATGGATTTAAGGTTATGTTTTAACATGACTTCAATTTTTCACATATGAGTGATGAGGGATTTCCCTGCAGTGAGGACCAACCATTTGGTTTTTTGGTGTGTTATCACCGTTTATGTGGATATGATCTTAAAAGTTCTTGTGGTAACATGGGTGTCGTTTACAGTGGGTGTGGTTTAAAAGGGGAAGTGACCAACACTGACTTCCATTATCGGCCCTCCACCACATAGGCCAGTAAAATTTTGGCCCTCAGTACCACAGAACTTGGACAGCACTGGTCTAAATCATTCCTTTGCTTACAGACATGCTCATTTATATTACCTGCTTTATATCCCTCCCAAAAAATGAAAAGGAAGTTATTCAAATGTTCTTGATTGCCATCCGTATAATTCATCCATCATAATCTGATAATACAATATTACTCATTCTCCTAATATATATTTTCATTTTTGCACTTATTAACCCTCCTATTGTATGACAATTCCCTTATAAAGACCCATTTGGTGACATGGCAAGTTAAAAGTTTCCATTAATAATTTACCACACCTCTCCCCCAAGCTTTCTAATAGCGTATAATGAGAAATATAAACCATACTAGACTACAAACAGTGCTTTAATAAAAAAAAAAAAGGAGGGGGGGGTAACAGTTAGTTAAGGTTTCAAAATTTACAGTCATTTTTATTAATATGTACATTTTTGTAAATGTACAAGCAAAATATATAGCAAATATAGGTCACTAATTTCATACAATATCGATATTTTACAGACACACTTGGTGCAAAGTACAATAAGTGGGACAAAAAATGAGAAATGATTTGTAATAACCATGATACTTGTAGCGACACTTTCACAAACAACAATTTTTTTCCCCAAATATAAACTACAGTTGTTAGATATGCAAATTGAGTGACATGAGCCATAGTCATAAAACACAAGCATGAAAGGAATATTGCAATCTATTGGGGCACACAGCTATGAATGGGGGAGACATTGCAAAACTGGTGCTGAATCTCATCTACAAAGTCGTCTGTTTCTTGAAAGTGATGTGCCTCCTACAAAACTGTCACGTAGTGGATAAAAGTGCTAGTTTATATTTTTGGTTATTACCAAGAACACACATTTACTTGCATTATCTTGGTAAGCACCACACAGATATGAATTCAAAATAAATATACTGACAATATTCCACAATGCAAGCTATATTAATTGCGTATTTAAATACTGCAAGTTATAGAGCCATCAGCAGATTTGTAACTTCACATTTCTTACATCTTCAGGTTATAAAATTGTATAAAGTGCCCTTTTTTATGAATGATCCAAAAGCCACCCAAACAAAGGTTTATGAAAACTGGGTAGCTTTTCGATGATTTCACAATAATGAACAACAGCTTGCAAGAGATCACCAACACTCCAGCCTTTTTCTACCAGTCTTCTGGAAACCTGAAAAGAGAGAGCAGCACATGTACAGTAATGAGACACATGAAAATGCAAATCAGACATATGGGGGAATGTAAAAAAAAGTCGGTAACGGAAAAAAATGCGAACAAATTATGCCTCTGTGCAAACAAATTTTGGTTTGCGCAATTTAATATAGATTGTGCGAACCTAGAAACTGTTTACTGATCATTTCTGACAGTGGAAGAAGGTTTGCGAATTTTGTAGTTTGCACCAATGCGCAGAAAATGTAATACAACTTCTTACTGAAAGAGTCGTTATGTTTGCTCCAAAAGATTCCCGGGGGAATTTAATTAAAGTCGCAAAGAGCAAAACAATTCGCACCCATAAGATTAAAAATCCACATCTCGCAATGTAATATTGTTCCTTAAACTGTTATTACATTGCAAATTTAAATTGGGCAGTGCAAATTTTAATTGCGGACTCTTAAGAAGTGCTTGAAGGTTTCGTAATCTTTTGGAGCAAACATAATGACTTTTTCATTAAAGGACAAGGAAAGTCTAAAATAGAATAAGGCTAGAAATGCTGTATTTTGTATACTAAACATAAGCATGAACTTACTGCACCAGAAGCCTAATCAAACAAATGATTTATGCTTTTAAAGTTGGCCACAGGGGGCTGTCATCTTGTAACTTTCTTAAATATCTTGGCCTGACCCTGACCCTGCACATGCTCAGTGTGGTCTGGGCTGCTTAGGGATCGTCATAAACAAAGCTGCTTGAATTCTGCATGGCTCGGAAGTAAGGCGGGGCCTCCCCCTGCTGTTCATAAGTATGATTGTTTAGGGACCATCTGACAATTCCTATCCACAGCAGTAAATGAAGGGAGAATTTCACTGCATACAGTCAGGTTTCTTATAAAAACGATACACATTTTTTAATTAAAGTATATTGGAGAAAGGTTTATTTTTCATTAAAGAAAGTAAAAATGGGATTAAATTTTTTTGCCTTTCCTTGTCCTTTAAGAAGTTTTATTACATCGACTGCGCATTGTCGCAAACTATAAAATTCGCAAACGGTCTTCCACTGTCGGAAGTGGTCGCTAAACAGTTTCCGGGTTCGCAAAAGCTACATTAAATTTGTGCAAAGCAAAATTTGTTTGCGCAAAGGCATAACTTTTCGCATTGCGAATAGTTTTCCCGTTAGCGACTTTAATACATTCCCCTGTACGTCACTTTCAAGCACTTCTTAAATGCACAATTAAAATTCGCAATTTCAATAACAGTTTATGGAACAATATCAGATTGCTAGATGTGGATTTTTATTCTTATTGGTGCGAATTGTTTTACTCTTTGCGACTTTTATTACATTCCCCTGTTAGTCTGTAAATGAAGGCACCAACTAAAACACTGCCTCTGTTTTCATCAAGCACTTCATTGCCTTCATTTTAGTTCAGTGCAGGACAAAATAAATATTGTATTTTGAGAGTGGAACCCCTACAATCTTGTGGTTTGTGGTTAAATAAAAAAAAAAAGGCAGAAAGGCAACAGGAAACTGTGAATGAGGGAATAATAAGGTTGGTTACCGCACCCTAATGCCATGCGTAGCAACCAAAGTTTAGCTTTATTAATAAGGCAGGTTTTTTTCCTATTGTGGTATCTCAAGTGGTTGTTATGGTTTTGACTCCACCTTTTACAAAAATATCTCTACTAAACTGCATATTCTTAAATGTCAAAGTAAATTGAGTAAATTGTCTTGATGTTTGTGTAAACTATTTTAATCCACATGTGGGAAAAGTTAAACATTTCAGTCCAGGTCAGTAGAAAATGCAGTCACCATTGGTTTTATATATAATATAAAGAACAGTACTAAGCATTTCCATTTGCCTTCTTTATACACACTATGGGCAATTAATGGTTCCTATTCAGTATTACCAACATTCACAATGGTCACTAAACAGTCACAGAGTTTCAGTAGGAAAAAATGTACACGAAGAAATGTAAACAAGATGCATAAATGCATTCCAAGCGATTAGGGGTTGTTCCAGGTTTCCAAGTGTAGTTGACAATATATTTATCGACCGGAAAGGAGCACTCCCAATACAAAAGTACCAAAAATACAGCACCACACTCAGCAGTAACTATCAAAGTTATTTAACAAATGAAATTTCCCAAGTTTGTGATCGAAACTTTGAAAATGTTGGTTTTAATAGTTTCTGCTGAGTGCGGTGCCGTATTATAAGAAAAATGACACTTGCACATACAAATGTAACTTCATTCAGCACTTACAGCCAAAAGCTCTTTTTTGTCCCCTTCCACAAAGTGCAGCTCAGAGACGCCAGCCTCAGAAGCAACAATCCATTGTAAGGTTGTCCTCAGCTGGGACTCTATTACATAAGGTCCCATATCAACATTTCTAATTAGTAAAGTCTTGCACAGTTGTCCTGGGGCTGAAAAAAACAACAACAAGGAGATCCATAGCATTTCAAAAAGAAATCTGCACCTGAAGTGTCCATAAATGCCAATATGCTTTGTTATTCATTCATTTTTAAAGGTTATGGGAATTCCCCCCCCCAAAACTCATCAGTTAATAGTGCTGCTCCAGTAGAATTCAGTTTCTCAAAAGAGCAAACAGATTTTTTGATATTTAATTTTGAAATCTGACATGGGGCTAGACATATTGTCAGTTTCCCAGCTGCCCCCAGTCCTGTGACTTGATAAACGTCAGTCACTTTTTACTGCTGAGTGATATCACCCCCCCTACCTTCCCCCCCCCCTGCTCCAGCAGCCTAGCAACAGAACAATTGGAAGGTAACCAGATAACAGCTCCCTGACACAAGAGAACAGCTGCCTGGTAGATCTAAGAACAGCACTCAATAGTAAAAATCCAGGTCCCACTGCAACACATTCAGTTACATTGAGAAGGAGAAACAGCAGCCTGCCCGAAAGCAGTTTTATCCTAAAGTGCTGACTCTTTCTGAAAGCACATAACCTGGCAAAATGACCTGAGATGGTGCCTACGCACCAATATTACAACTAAAAAAATACACTTGCTGGTTGATGAATTAAATTTTATATTATAGAGTGAATTATTTGCAGTGTAAACAGTGTAATTTAGAAATATAAACGACATCATAAAAATCACGAAAAGAATCCCTTTAACAAACCAGCCTGGAAGGACAGCATATGGTTGAGGTTACCTCCTGCAGCGGCTTCACGATTTTCATCTCTGTCTTCTGCACCATCACTTTGTTACATATAAATAATTGCAAAGAGAGAGAAGTTAGTTAGATACATTACAGAATATCCTTAAATTCTGAAATGAATTCATGATTTTGAAAGAGATTATCATGCACATGTTTATAAAGAGGAGAAAGCAAACCAGCACTGTTTTTAGAGGGATTATACCATATTAAACATAATAGGCCTCTGATTTACCCCTGTAAAACTTCTATTACTATCATGCAAGCCATAAATATCAAGATCAGAAGCTCATTCAGCATTTCATTCAGAATGCCTTTCAGGGAGAATCAGGTCTTTCAGCATAATTCAGTTCCATGTTACCAAATATATAATAAGACACTATGCTTTAACAGTAGGAAAACAGATGAATGTCTCACTATGGTAACCACTCTTAAAGGAAAACTACCGGTATATCACCCAAACAATGTAGGTCTCTATTAAAAGATACTGAGTAAAACAGCTCATGTGTAAAACCCTGCTTCATGTAAATAAACCATTATCATAATAATATACTTTTTTAGTAGTATGTGCCATTGGATAATCATAAATAGAAAATTGCCATTTTAAAAAATAAGGGCCACCCCCTGAGATCGTACGATTCACTGTGCACACATACAAACCACATGTAAGGTCACATGAGCCAATTAACAGACAGAGTTCTGCCTTTTGCTTCCTCACTTCTTCCTGTTACAGTTAGTGTTGTAGTATTTCTGGTCAGGTGATCTCTGAGGCAGCACAGATAGAGTCACGAAATGGTGGTTCAAGGCAAGAGATGTAAAAGGGCAATATTTATGTAAATATATATTCCAGTTTGGTAAGATTCTTTAATATGTCATTCAATTTGATATAAACTATCTGTTGCTTAAGTATTCATTTTGTGGGTATAGTTTTCCTTTAAAGGTAAAGAGGCCACCCCTTTAGACTAGAAGAAAAGAACTTTCATTTGAAGCAACGTAGAGGGTTCTTCACAGTCAGGACAGTGAGGTTGTGGAATGCACTGCCGGGTGATGTTGTGATGGCTGATTCAGTTAATGCCTTTAAGAATGGCTTGGATGATTTTTTGGACAGACATAATATTAAAGGCTATTGTGATACTAAACTCTATAGTTAATATAGGTATGGGTATATAGAATTTTAATTAAAAGTAGGGAGGGGTGTGTGTAGGGATGCTGGGTTTTCATTTGGAGGGGTTGAACTTGATGGACTTTGTCTTTTTTCAACCCAATTTAACTATGTAACTAACTATGTAACTATGTATACTGTCATGGGAAAAAACAATTTTTTCAAAATGAATCAGTTAATAGTGCTGCTCCAGCAGAATTCTGCACTGAAATCCATTTCTCAAAAGAGCAAACAGATTTTGTTATATTCAATTTTGAAATCTGACATGGGGCTAGACATATTGTCAATTTCCCAGCTGCCCCAAGTCATGTGACTTGTGCTCTGATAAACTTCAATCACTCTTTACTGCTGTACTGCAAGTTGGAGTGATATCAACCCCTCCCTTTTTCCCCCCAGCAGCCAAACAAAAGAACAATGGGAAGGTAACCAGATAGCAGCTCCCTAACACAAGATAACAGCTGCCTGGTAGATCTAAGAACAGCACTCAATAGTAAAAACCCATGTCCCACTGAGACACATTCAGTTACATTGAGAAGGAAAAACAGCAGCCTGCCAAAAAGCATTTCTCTCCTAAAGTGCTGGCACAAGTCACATGACTTGGGGCAGCTGGGAAATTGACAAAATGTCTAGCCCCATGTCAGATTTCAAAATTGAATATAAAAAAATCAGTTTGCTCTTTTGAGAAATGGATTTCAGTGCAGAATTCTGCTGGAGTAGCACTATTAACTGATTCATTTTGAAAAAAAATTTTTTTCCCATGACAGTATCCCTTTAAGTAATAACCTTTATCTCATTAATGCTCCACAATAAGAAATAGGTATGGTACAGTACTTTGTCTAACAATGCATTCTCCATCTTGGAACAGTGTGCTTGCTTGATACAGCTGCACGTCTTTTAAGCCTTTTCTCATTATAGCCTTGCCTAATATTTAGTAGCTATAAAGAAATCAGAGCATCAGTGTGAAATGTATCAGAGCTTCCTAGGTGGTGAACCTGAGTTATAAAAAGAACTGCTTCTCAAAAGCAACTTCATCTATATATACAAAAAACTGACAGTTTTCAGTCACTGGCCTTTCTTTATTGCAGAGCTTAGATTTGATAATTATATTTTACACATTTTTCTGAAACACAAGCCTGGTTATACAATACCATATCCAGCTTTCACTTTGCAAAAGCAGCCCCTTCATTTATATATCATTGCTATTTTAAGAGGTGGTTCACCTTTAGTATGTTATAGAATGGCTAATTCTAAGCATTTTTTCAATAGTTTTTCATGATTTTTTTTATTTTATATTTTTTATAATTATTTGCCTTCTTTTGACTCTTTCCAGCTTTCAAATGGGGGTCCCTGACCCCATGTAAGAAATAGATGGTCTGAAAGGTTACACATTTATTGTTATACTTTCTTTCTATTGAGGCCTTTTCTTATTTTTATTCCAGTCACTTATTCAAATCAATGCAAGGTTACTAGGGTAATTTGGACCCTAGCAACCAGATTGCTGAAATTGCAAACTGGAGAGCTGTTGAATAAAAAGCTAAATAACTCAAAAACCACAAATAATAAAAAACTAAAAGCAATTGCAAATCGGCTCAGAATATCACTCTCTACATCATACTTAAAGTGCATTTAAATATATACATGAGAAATTGATTTTGTTTAAAAGCTACAGTTTCCTTTATTTACAATGAATACAGCAGGATTGAAAGGTAGATATAGCAAATATAATCAAAGTACAAGAAGCACTGGTATACCACAGGCTCTTTAATGAAGTCTTTAGGACCCAGTACTAAGCAGACAAACAAAAAGAAAAATGGGTTGTTCTGCAATTAGCTGTAATTAGCAGAGAAAGGTGAGGGCAATTGCCATACTTGTGACATTAAAGCCATGGAATCCTTCTTGAGGGACACTTAGGGACAGTTTTATTTTACACCTTTATTTTACACCACTTCAGACCTTTGTAAGTAAGTAGGGCAGTAGTTGCTGTATAATAAAATGATGATGTTTTTTACACAACAAAATTACACAGCAAATCTGGTCACAGTTCTTAAATAAATTTGCCCCTTAGTACAGACCTCTACACTAAATTGCCATCTTTCAGTACAAAGGGTTCTAAAGAGAAACTCAGAGAGCCTATGCCTTCAATATTTTAGAATAGCAAGCATGCAGGTTCATAGAAATACTTATGTATTTAACTTGCCACGACTCGACTCATGCACTAGAAACTCAGTAGCCAGACCAACCTGTCTGATGGTGGAAAGGAAAGATTCTCTTCATACATGTCTCCTTCCAAGCCAAGACTGCTCCAGCTACTGCTGTTACCATTACTACCAGAAGACAATATTGCAAAACAACAGCTCAAATAACACTTCATAATAACATAATTAAGCCAGATTTGGTCCAAAACTTTTATGACTGGCATTTGCCTGTAACATGGCTATGCTTGGGATCCCCAACCGTTAGAACCCGTGAGCAACACAAGCATGTTCTTGGGGTGCCAAATAAGTGCTGTGATTGGCCATTTAGTAGCCCCTATGTGGATTGTCAACCTACATTGAGGCTCTGTTTGGCAGTACACCTGGTTTTTATGCAACAAAAACTTGCCTCCAAGCCTGGAATTTTAAAATAAGCTCCTGCTTTGAGGCCACTGGGAGCGACATCCAAGGGGTTGGTTAGCAACTTGTTACTACATGAGGTATTGATTGGGATCACTGCTTTAGACCATATATGTAAAAAACATTAAAAAAAATCAATATACTCTCATGGTTAAGAATGGCTAGAAGAGAACATCTTTCAACAATCAATCAACATATCCAGATGATGTTTACGTTAAAGGGAACTATCATGGAAACAAACGTTTAAAGCGATACTGACATGTTCCTATCAAGTACTTGCTGCAACCGGAATATTTTCCCTCAAAGCTGCCCCCCAGCCCCGTGAACCTTTGTGCAGCCGACCTGCTCACACTACTAACGGATCTTCTGTCTTGCTTCCGTGATGCTGGGCTGGGGGTGGAGCAATCTTTCCATAGGCTGAAGTCCTGTTTTCATTTGTAATTAGCCTATGGAAGGATGGCGCCGCCCCAGCCCAGCGTCACTGAAACAGCACAGAAGATCTTTTAGCAGTGTCTGAGGGTCGGGCCAAAGCAGGTTCACGGGGCATCTTTGAGGGGGCTTTCAGGGAAAATATTCCGGGTGCAGCAACTACTTGATACTGATACATTTCGATTAATTTTATAGGAACGTGTCTGTATTGCTTTAATATAAGTTTCATCATACTGTAAGAATTAATTTTCTAAATATAATCAATTGAAAATTCTGACCTTTTTCTGAAAGTATGCCACTTTCAGCATCTGTCTCTTCATGCGAGAGTTGGGTGTCTGATTTCGATTGACATTAAGGTCTAATACAGCCTTTTGGGGGGGGGGGGCTCCTTTTGCCTAGATGTATTAGAGCTCACTCTTTACAAATCACCAGAAATCCTGTCTCTCTACATTCAGAATTTGTGCAAAGTCAGATCATTTTTGTTAGATTTAGTTAGTGCTGAAATGAGTTATTTGAGCGAGTTCTAATACATAAGCAAGTACAAGAATCCCTCCAAAAGATACATTGAATCTGTCAATCAAAATATGATGCCCAACTGTTACATGAAGAGAAATAGGTGCTAAGAGGGGGATAGTGAAGATAAACTTGATTCATTCAGAAATGG
Organism: Xenopus laevis; assembly: GCF_017654675.1. Taxonomy (NCBI): domain Eukaryota; kingdom Metazoa; phylum Chordata; class Amphibia; order Anura; family Pipidae; genus Xenopus; species Xenopus laevis. Next base: position 124,294,559 of record NC_054374.1, on the reverse strand, counting down.
GTCTGAATCAATTATATGTAGAAAATGTCTTATTTCAGTACAATGAAGCTTATATAAAATTGTTGTGAATGTTCCCCTTTAAGATCATCGGCTGGGACAGAGAAAAACTTTTCAGATATAATGATGATAGCAATGACATGCAAGGTAGTTTAATACATATAATACATATACATATATAAAGGAAGAGTGTAAGAACCAATCAGTGTTGGTATTATGTGGGCTAAATTGAGTAAAACAAGTGTCATACAACACTTTACAGTTACATTTTATGTTTTAAGTATGCCCTTTGTATAATGTATACAACATGATATGACATTACCTGTCACTGAGGTGAAGGAAACTGCTGCTCTCATCTTCAAAACTCAGATTGGACCAGCTGCCAGTACTGTCATCCCCAACACTGACACTTGTCTGCTGGCTAGTAACAGATTCGGCTGACTGGAATCCATCTTTGCCATCAGAACTGGATTCAATTTGTGATGAAAAATAAATATGTAAAACGATAGATTTACAAAATCCTAATATATTAAAACAGCTTTTTTCATGGCAGAAAACAGTGTGGGGCGTATGGAAAACCTCGATTATTATTGATTTACTTACATACAGACTTACATAGTAAAAGAATTAAAGCCACCTTTGCATGTGCAGTGAAATGGGTTTCAGAGCAATACTGGTCATTTGATCACAGCTTACTCCATATTGCCCAATGCCACCACTTTGTCTTTTTACCAACTGTTTCCTCTGCCCACATTCTATTAAGCAAAATGCCCCCTGCCCTCTCCCTGACGTTTTATCTAATTTACAAACATTACAGAGAATTAGAGCATACTGAATGTGAAGTAGACTTCACAAGTGAACTTGGGTTCATTTATCAACACTGGGCAAATTTGCCCATGGGAATTTACCTATAGCAACCAATCAGTGATTAGCTGTTTGAAGCCAGCTGCAAGTTGAACAATCAATGCAGCAATTTGATTGGTTGCCATGGGTTACTGCCCATGGGCAAATTTGCCCAGTGTTGATAAATGACCCCCACTGTTTGAACATTAATCACTGTCCATCATGTTACAAACAGAGAAGGCTCTGATGCTACGCAGGTCTGAAGTCAGAACAGAGACTAATGCAGAATGTGAGGTGTACAGAAAGATCCAGGAAACTATTACAAATGTAAAGGTGATGTAACTGTACAATCACTGGGGGGGAAGCACTACCCCAGGACGACACTCTTCTTTAAAAAAAACTTCACCTGCCTGCTTCTTTTGAGCATCTTGTCTCCATGTTTTTCCCGTTTCCTAGGTGTTCTGTGCACCACCCTGAGCAAGCACAGTACAGTCTTCAAAGTCTATTTCGGAGTTCAGACACCTGTGTACACAGCTTTACAACATGTGCCTTAAAGGGGTTGTTCACTTTAAATACTTCAAGTATGATGTATTGTAGAGAGTGTGACATTCTGAGACAATTTGCAATTGGTTTTCTTTTTTTAAAAATTTTTTTGTTTTCTTTTTTTAAATTTTTTTTTTCGAGTTATTTCGCTTTTTATTCAGCAGCTCTACAGTTGCAACTGTTTTAACTGGTTGCTGGGGTCCAAATTATCCTAGCAAACATGCATTGATTCAAAGAAGAGACGGGGATATGAATGAAAGATGGAAAGAGTCAGCAGAAAAAAGCAAATAATTAAAAAACTATAAAAAGAGTAAAAATTAAGTCCAATTGAAAAGTTGTTTAGAATTAGCCAATCTATAACATACTAAAAGTTACACAGCGCTGCAAAATATGTTGTTGCTATATACTGTAAATACATGTTCATAATAACTTAAAGGTGAACCACCTCTTTAACGTGCATGTGTGCCAACAAAGTCACACACCTCCAGTTGGAGACTGGATAAAAGAACTCAATTCTATTATGCCCAATGAAGAATTGCTTTCTTATTCGAATAAAACACAAAATAACTATGTATATACATGGTCTGCATGGATCCTGTTCAAAGAATCTCCAGATTATGCTAACATGTTGGTTACTTAGGGAGTGCCAGTAAGCACAGGTCAATATACAGCCTTGTACTTGCTGTCTGCGGATGGTAATGTCAGAGCTCTGCAGCTAATGCTGGATTTATTTATCAAGGTGCAGAGTGCTGCATGACCCTGGATGCAACTGCTTTTTAGATGATCACTTAGGGGGGCAATTTTCCACTTTCACGTTTGCAGTGCAAGTACATGACCCCTTGTGTGTGCTGTGCAATTTTGTAGGCTTTTTTTTTTTTTTACTTAACTAAAGTCCAGCGTTAGGGGCGGGGAGGGCAATTGTTTGACTTTTTGTCACAAAACAAGGAAGTAAAAAATGTTTTCCCCTTCCCACCCAATTTGCATATGCAAATTTGCATATGCAAATTTGCATATGCAATTTAGGGTTCGGATTCGGTTCCGTATTTGGCCGAATCTTTCGCAAAGGATTTGGGGGTTCCGCGGAATCCAAAATAGTGGATTGGGTGCGTCCCTAGTAATTTGGATCCTAGCAACCGGATTGCTGAAATTACAAATTAGAGCGCTACTGAGTAAAAAGCTAAATAACTCAAAAATCATAGAAAATTAAAACCAGTTTCAAATTGTCTCAGAATACTACTCTCTTCATAATACTAAAAGTTAATTTAAAGGTGAACAACTCCTTTAAACATCAATGATACATTGTACTGATTGTAGTCAGTCTATCTGACTTGTGCACCCCTTTTATTTTGTCAGCTGGAATCTTACAGATGTATGGAAATAAAAGAAAGCACGTATAAGCAATATAAAGCAAATAAAGTAATTTCACAGTAGGCCCAGAGATCTTTCTTACCTTTGATTAACAACATGTCCAATGTTCTTCATAGCACACATCATTATTTCTGAGGTGAGACTATCTGCAAAGCTGATCCCATCTTGCCCAATACCACTATCGGCAGCCAAACTTGTGTTGCTCAGCTCACGCTCTGCTTTTTCTATAGCAGCACTAACTACTTTATCTGCAAATATCGCCCTCTTATCAAAATCAATATGAATTTTAGGTATGTTATGATTAAAAAGTTTTGATTTATGACCATTGTTGTGTTTTGACCTTGAACATTGTTTCATTCTTTTAGATACATCAGGCCCCAAGAGAAAATGGCAAGACGACGGAGTATGTCCTTGTTCTTTTGCACTGCAAACTCTACAAACAGGTCCATACGAATGAATTGGCTTCCCAGTATGTGACACTTTATCATTGTTTTTCCGGTTTTCTAAACCTCTAAGTCTTCCTGTTTCCAAGGTAAATTCAATGGTACTATCAACGACTTTACAAGCATATTGCTCAATTGCTTGAAGGACACCTACTTTAAGACCATCATTAAGGCTGCCAGTGCTATGATATAGTTTATTTGTCTGTGAATATGGAATGAGACTCTCGGAAACATTTCTTCTAGCAAGGTCACCAGTTGCCTCATCAGTTTTTGATTTTGTATACAGACATGAATCAGTCAGTGATTTGGGAAGAGAAACAGTCGATATTTTTAGATTTTTCCTAACATCACAAGTTATTGTATGGGCAAGAGATTCTGCAAAACGTAGCATGCCTGTGAACTCTGGTCTATGGGAATCTTTGCCATGTCCAGAAGATTCCTCACCAAAGGTATGGCTTGAAATGCTTTTCCTTCTTTGCTTTTCCCGCTCTTGGTGCTGTGTCATGCTTAAAAGCCTGAGAAGCTCCTGCATACTATTAGCTTCTGAGTTTCTTCTGGGTGCTGGTTTCCTATTGCATTTGAGTTTAATTGATTTTGAAGCTTGTTGTAAGCCAGACTTCACAGCTCTATAAACTAATCGACTGGCATACTGATCAATTATTAACTCATGGTTTCCTCCTTCCATTTTTAGAACTCGTATAATATGATCAGCATACTCCTCAGTCACACTTTCACAGCTTGGGTATTTGGAGGTCAGACCGGCAGCAACAGAAAGAGTGGAAGGATCAGATTCTTTAAAATTCATACTTGTGCAAATGCAACCTTTTTCATTTGGCCTACAGTCTCTAGGGTGCGTTCTACAATGACAGCAATCAGCATCAAAAATCGATTTCAACTTTGTATTGTGTTTCTTGCCCACAACTTTCTTTGCATCATTAAGGACTTCTCCAGCTATAACACCTGCGTATTTGCAAAGCGTCTTCAATGTTTCCTCAGAAACATTTCTCATGTATGCAGGGTATTCCCATTTATCACTCAATACTCGTAAAAGAGACTTGTTTTTTGCAGACGATCTGTGAACGGATTTATCAGCTAAAACATCTGCAGCCATTTCAGTGGCTACAGATAAGATATTTGTTGACAAATAGTCAGCATACTGATATGTTTCTTCAGAAACGTCAATATCTTCATAAAAATCTTCAGAACTGCCATCACTGCTAGAAGTTTCAACTTCTTCTGATAATGACCGCATGACTTTAAGCAAAAAATCATCTTTCTTTATGCTATCGTGCTCAGAGGTGACCAAATGGGGTGTAGATGGCGGAGTAGCTGGATAAAACTCTTTCGCTAGTTGCCCTTTGAGTTTCTTACTAAGCTTTTTCATGCTCCTTTCGGGGCTTAATTCAAAGGAAGCTAAAGGAGTTGGGGGCGGTGCATTAGGTACTGTTGTCATACTGGAGTCACGTTGACTTGTTTTCTCTTCACTAAAATCATCACCACAACTGCACATGACTGAGGAGAAATTATTAATGTGAGAAAGACAAGTCTGAAGTCCAAAAATGGATGAGTATGAAGTATCTCTACTTTGCACATTTCTTTTTGAAGTTATGCCTTCTGAACTCAGTTTGTTGAAAGAAACATCTGAATTCCCCACACCTATTCTTTTAGAAAATGCCCCTCCATACTCACCTCTGTATTTTTGGGAAGGTTTTGTAGTAAATCTAGTATTTTGAGATACAGAATTTTGGGGAAGGCTATACTTCATAAATAAAAGCTGCTGCTCTGCATTTTGTTGTAGATTTGTGCATATTTCAGAGTCATCCACAGCATGCCTGTTTTTATCTGCTGTAGAATCTACAAAGTCAGATTTAAGTCTTGGAGGCATACATCTGTCTGAAATTGTGCAGCTACTCTCACCTATTGAATTTTGTAATATGCACTTTGCCAGGCCATCTGCAAAATTCAGTTTTGATTGCTCTTTATCTAGCAAGATTTGCTGCGAAGGAACAATGTTTTGGGCTAAAACCTCTGCATAACGTGTTTCTTTAGAAGATGATATTACATCATATGCTTCATTTACCATCATATCTACCATTGACACAGAGAAAGCTTTCACCTCCTCGTTATCCTCATTTAGCTTCTTAAACTGTAAATGTTGCTTCTCTTGTTGACATTGAGAAATACTGTGGCCAGAGAAGGGCAGTATTGTTTTTGTGGTGGGCATTGCATGTTTACATTTTGTGGAGAGACTGTAACAATCTACAGTATTGCTATTCATATCACCATGCACTGATGCATCCACACCATCCTCCTTTCCCAAAGCCTCATTTGAGATTTTACATAAAGTTAGTGCTTTGGCAGCAACAGGAACTGGGACTGAACTTATAAGTCCAGATGTAAACAACAATGCATTCTGTACTGTATAATCACTTTCCATGTCATGCTCTGTTGCCAATGGAGATTGGATCATGCTGGGTAAATGAGGAAAGGTTACAGAGGTGTGAGTGGATTGCATAATACTTTCTGAGTTCACATACTTAAGATTGTCCAAGGAAACACTAATAGCCGCTTGGGTGGTGAAAATCACATTAACCTGGGATAATTCAATAAATGCCTCCTGAATCACAGATTCGGACAGATCTTTTGCATAGGAACTTACAATGGCATCGTCATAATCAAATGTCTGCCAATTTGCAGCAACAGGAGTTGGTGGATGTGAAAACTGGCAAACTTCCATAATCCCCTCAAAAACCAGCTCCTCTGCAAGATCAGCAGCGAACCGTGTGACTGCATTGGTAACCATTTGTTTTTTTATACAACGAATCTCTTGTAGCGCACTGGTAATAACTTCACTGGCCATTAAGTTTGCTAAACTATTAATGGCTCGTTTCTTAATTGAAAATGCTTGCATCCTCCTAATTTCATAGAAAGCCATTTGAAACACATATGATGTTAACCTGGCAGCTAGCTGGCAGAGGGCACTAGTGCAAGTCGAAACACCCCTTTGCAAATCCTTAAATGCATTTCCTAAGCTTTTTTCAACTAGTTCAGAAGCAAATTTCTGAATGCCACTCTTGGCATTTTTTTGCTTTGACCTCAGTTTTCGCTCTGATTCTTTGTTATAAGATTTTCGTTTAAGTGTTGTGCTTTTTTCCACTCCTTTTTTTGACAATTCATGGTTGATAGGTGGCTTGGTATTAAGCACTGAATCAAACATCTGAGAACATACACAGTTTGCATAATTGCTGTAAGTACTGTAAACCCTGTCTTCCTCTGGAGCATGCCCATTGTATTCCAGGGTATATAAGCACTCAGCGGGTGTGGAAATACCAAGGGGGCTAAAAGCAGAAGATCTGATGGGACTAAATAAAGAAGCAGAATCTTCCACAGTTGCTTTCACAGGGCGTGGAGTATCTGTCACTTCACCTATGTTACTGTATGGTGATTCGGGTTTTCTTGGAGTCGGTTTTTTAACATTTGCTGATAACATAATGTGATCAGACTTAAATTTCTGAGGATTCATCGCAACACATTTTCTTTTTTTAGGTGGACTGGCCAGAGCAGTTTTGAGTGTAGGCTTCTCATGGCTTAATAGCGTTGACTCGGTTTCATCGAATTGATCAAAACTATCAAAAAATTCACTGAGCTCTGAGTCAGAGTCTTCTATGTCATCCTTCACAATAGGAATCTTTGGCAAATTAAGTTTAGCTCTCAGACTTTTCTGATATCCTTCCTCGTCTAAGAATATAATAGGACTGGGGCTTGAACACTCCGATTCTGAAGACTCAGCAGAAGGGGGTGTGAACACTGGTTTGTCCTGGACAGAAAAGCTCATTTGCTTATAGGAATCACACACTGATGATGTGACTGTATTTTTAACAGATGCTGATAAATCTGGAAATCCCATAAGGCCCATTAAAGTTGCTGACTTTAAGGATGATCTTCTGCGCAGGGAGCTAAATATAATTTTTGAACCTCTGATGTCTACACAGTGAGCTGGCTGTGTTTGGGATGCAGCATCACGTTGACTTTTCATTATTTCATGTTCTCTTTCTACAAAAACAAATGGGTACAGGATTGGTCACCAGGACATTCATTAAAAAGTGCTGTGTAAAATATTCATTCTCTCAGACACAGAATAATTAATTAACTGGCTTTGCCTTGGTGCAAACAGGTTAATAAACACAAAACTAAACACAAGTATGGGATCTAATATCTTGACTATTTAGGGCCAGTATTTTCCCATGCAATCGGCCTTCGCAGTGTTTGCAGCACTGAAACTAAAATCTTCTACAATACATTTGAGAAAAAAAATCCCATGCATTTATGCCGGGTTGGTTAAAGAAAATCAGCCATGAATGGAAAATTGCTACTTGACACAACACACTGTGAAGAATGGCATTGCTGGTTTTCAGCACACTGAGGAACAGGCTTCCAGATAACAGATTCCTTACCTGTTCTCCAAGAACTGCAAATCAATAGAAAACATATAATGCTTTAAATAAAATACTTGCAAACACAATATTAGCAGCCGGTATTTTAAGATTAAGCCAGTGTTCTGCATGATGATTGTATTTTTCCAGGTCATGATGGTTACCTTGGCCTCCACTTGCAGCTAAATCCTCTTCATCCAGATGTTCAAAAGCGGTTACAAAATCATCCTCAATTGAGGAAACAGACTGGTTTGTATCATCTTCCTCACTGTGCAAAGCTTTTCTAAGTGTGTCACTCGAGAGCTGATGATCCATTGTATACTTTATTCCAGTTGTGTATTTGCTCATCAGATTAAATAGGAAATCACTTTTTAAATATGGGAAGTTAGGAGGTGACATGACACACAGTGCTCCAGAAAAACAACCCTTGAAAGTAACAAAAGAAAAAAGAAAGGTCAACTTTCAGTTCAGCATTACAATGGTAAATTCAGGGTTTAAAAGTTATTTTCATTCCATGCTATTTGTTATTTTGAAATTGTACTGTTTTTAGCAGCATCCTGTAATCTCGGAATCACACACTAATGACATAACTGTATTTTTAACAGCTGCTGATAAATCTGAAAGTCAAAGATATTACATTTATTCCTGGTGACAACGACCAAATGCTGCAGTTTTATCTAGTCTAATATATCAACTTCATTGGGTATGCCAAAGTATTTGTATGGTTGTATCAAGGAGAATGTCCTGATTGATAGCCATAACCTATAAATGGAGGAAAATATTCCTGTGGGAATAGTCTCTGTTTTTGCAGAACCTTTATAAATAGGCTTCTTAACCTTTGCTTAAAAAAACTCAACTGTTTGACTGCTTCAAATCAGTTGATCAACATGATTATATGTGGCAGACCTGTAAATGTATTTGTACTAGTGTGCTGGAGTGGGGTATTGATAGCTCACCTACTGGTAAATGCAAATTGTTTTAGAGGGGTTATTCATATTCATGACTTCTGATATTCAGAAGTGCATATTTGTTTCAACTTTAAATTTCCCTATTGTATAAAGTGTAACAGTTGCCCTGTTAACCTGTTAAGAAATGTGTTTGCATTGGCCCGGGGGGGGGGGGTTCTTTTGTGTGCTTCTTATAATCTATAAAATGGAGGGGATCTGCCACTTTGGAATCTACCTGACCCAGAACCTTAGTAACAGCTGGCAGGGCCATCATCGGGGTCTCAGATATGACAGTCATCCCAGGCCCAGGGGATTTCTGGGTTTAAGGGGGTAAACGCTACAGAAGAAGCCACTTTGGAAAAGAAGGAAGAAGCTGCGCCGGAAAGGAGTAAGAAGCTGCACCGGGAAAGAAGGAAGAAGCCGCACCGGGAAAGAAGGAGCGCCAGGAAAGAAGGAAGAAGCCGCACTGGGAAAGAAGGAAGAAGGTGCGCCAGGAAAGAAGGAAGAAGCCGCAACCGGGAAGGAAGGAAGAAGTGGCGCTGGGAAAGAAGGAAGATGCAGCGGGGAGAAGAACAAAAAAGCAGAGCGGAGAAGAACAAAGAAGCTGAGCGGAGTAGAACGATGAAGCCAAGCAGGGAAGAACGAAGAAGCCAAGCAGAGAAGAACAAAGAAGCTGAGTGTAGTAGAACGAAGGAGCCGAGCAGAGAAGAACGAAGGAGCCGAGTGAGAAGAATGAAGTGTCGAGCGAGAAGAACAAAGGAGCAAAGAAGAATGAAAAAGCAGAGAAGAACGAAGGAGCAGAGAAGAATGAAGGAGCCAAGCGAGAAGAACGAAGGAGCCAAGCAAAAACAACGAAGAAGTCGAGTGGAGAAGAATGAAGGAGTTGATTGGAGAAAAACGAAGAAGCCATAGCCGGAAAGGAAGAAGCCAAGCCACGCTGGAAAAGAAGGAAGAAGCTGCACTGGAAAAGAATGGAGAAGCCATGCTTGAGAAGAATGAAGAAGCCATCGCCAGAGAGGAAAGAAGAAGCCTGCCGAGGAGGAAAAAAGCCACCTGCTGAACTTTAAGTTCCACTGAATACCAATGTTCTTCTTTTAACTGAAACACCCGGCCACCAATTACCCCAATAGGTTCTTGCACTGGCCACCAATGAATTTTTTTAACTTGTGGGGGCCCTGACCACCAATATTTTTTTTTTTTATGGGTAGGGGCCCTGCCATTTATTTTTTTTAACTTGTAGGCGGTCCTGACCATCAATTTTTTTGTGTGTGGAGGGGGCCCTGATCACCAGTGGCTTTTATTCAGACTGGTTATTTTTGACCACATGTCTGTGTGGCCTTTGTATTGTGGGGTGGGGGTCCCAGAAAATGTTGTTGTGCAAGGCTCCGTGATTTTTGATGGCAGCCCTGGCAGTTGGAGACAGGAATACCATGCATAAGGGCTTGTGATTATTAACAGACAAGCTCTACCAGGAGATCAGATATAGCTAGTTCTGTGTTCTATAAAGTAGGAACAGTAAGGGGCAGATTTATCAAAGTGTGAGATTAGAACTCACCACAGAAAAACTCACTAACTTTCTATTCATTCCTATGGGATTTCTAAAAGCATATTTATCAAATGGTGAACTCCATTGATAAATACGGTCCTAAAAATTCCATAGAAATGAATAGTAATTGAGTGAGTTTTTCTTTGGTGAGTTCTAATCTAAATCTGCCCTTAAGTGTAGGGTTCGTAATGCAGTGTCTTTACCAGGTGAAGTTCCATCTTTACATAAGTCTGTTAATTAGAAATTTGATGTTTCTGTTTAAGAACTAGAGACTAGAATTTTCTTTATTTTAATCTCAGCAAAATAGTCTTTCATTACCATTCCTATGAGGGCCCAGCTAAGGGATAGTCGCATGTGGCATCTACCTGAAAAGCATTAGCTGTTCAGAGGGATTTCATATCCCTGCAAATTCTGGGTTGTAGAAACTCAGATCCGACAAACAAGACTGCAACATAATACAATAAGCACTAATATTTCTATATCATGTGCAGAATGCGTTAGGGATGATTACCTGGGTTGTACCTTCTTTGCTATCCTTTAGCAGAATAACTTCACAGTCATTTAAACTGCAGAGATGAAGTGATCTAATCAGTTCTGGCAGATCCAAGTGTAAAGCTTCAACATCCTACATGAAAGAACATCATAAATCTCAGGTGTTGCTTCAGATATCATTTACATAGAGAAACTGTTCATTTTAGCAGCAACTCTTTTTAGAAGGTAAGTCATTCATACTTCATGCTAATTCATTTTATCAGACTCCACAGGTTTCTGCACCACTACTCACTGAACTAAACCTCCATTTTATGTTTCTGGATTTATACATTTATGCCATAGTTTCCCAGTCCCATAAAGGCAACCAACATTTTGTTCCTGGAGGTCAGTTTCACATCATTTATGACGATTTTTGTGGTCCCCATGGAAAATTGAGGTACATCTGTACAAATGTAAAATTAAGGATAAAAAAATTATTGGTTAGGAAATTCTTACCCGAAGAGGCTCAGATTCTTCAGAAAGTCCAAGAAATGTAAGCTGAAAGGTATAAATATTAGTAATTAAAGGGTAACTCTATTCAAGACACATAAACAAAGCAGAATAACTGATAGTAGTTATATTATGCAAAACAACAGGACACTAAGGGGCGAGTTGAATTTCGAATGAAAAAAATGCAAAGCTGAGCTATTTTTTGTTTACTTCGACTAGGGAATAGTCCAAATTCGGTTCGAATTTGAAAAAAAGTTGAATATAAAAATTTATCATATACTGTCTTCGACCATTTGCCATTGACCATAAAACCTGGCAAATTGCTGTTTTAGCCTATGGGGGACCTCCTAGAACCTATTTGGAGTTAATTGGTGGACTTTGAAAAATCTTTTTTGGGGAAAAACTTCGAATCGATTTTGATCCAACGCGATATTCCTTCAATTCGTAAGATTCAAATTCGGTAGAATACGGAGCTATTCGATCAAAAACTGACCTATTCCTCCAAAAAAAATCTTCCACTTAATTTCGGTTGGTCTTTCTGAATTCGAATTTCGAAGTTTTTTCAATTCGAGATTCGACCCTTGATAAATATGCCCCTAAGGGGCAAATTACCCAATATTTCAGATTGCATATTTTTCCTTCATGAAAAATGAGATTGCAATTATTTTTCAGTTAGTATGTGCAATTTATCAAATGCCAGAATTACCGTATAAACTCGAGTATAAGCCGACCCGAGTATAAGTCGAGGTACCTAATTTTACCTAGGAAAACTGGGAAAACTTATTGACTCTAGTATAAGCCTAGACACAACTACAGCCCTGTCTCCCAGCAGCGCACATTCCGCCAAAGCGACCCCCCCAGCGATCAACCGGACTTCTTTGCAAAGTTGATGGTGACAGAGAATTGCCAAACGGATTACTGTGTGCATTGTCCCACTGTCCCACTACCATGTGCAGAGGGTGCTGTTTGATATTGCCATCACTGTTAATCCTTCATATAACCAACAGAGGGTGCTGTGTGATATTGCAGTCACTGTTATTTTTTAATATAACCAACAGAGGGCGCTGTGTGATATTGCAGTCACTGTAATTCTTTAATATAACCAACAGAGGGAGCTGTGTGATATTGCAGTCACTGTTATTCTTTCATATAACCAACAGAGGGTGCTGTGTGATATTGCAGTCACTGTTATTCTTTCATATAACCAACAGAGGGTGCTGTGTGATATTGCAGTCACTGTTATTCTTTCATACAACCAACAGAGGGTGCTGTGTGATATTGCAGTCACTGTTATTCTTTCATATAACCAACAGAGGGTGCTGTGTGATATTGCAGTCACTGTTATTCTTTCATACAACCAATAGATGGCGCTGTGTGATATTGCAGTCACTGTTATTCTTTCATATAACCAACAGAGGGTGCTGTGTGATATTGCAGTCACTGTTATTCTTTCATACAACCAACAGATGGCGCTGTGTGATATTGCAGTCACTGTTATTCTTTCATATAACCAACAGAGGGCGCTGTGTGATATTGCAGTCACTGTTATTCTTTCATATAACCAACAGAGGGCGCTGTGTGATATTGCAGTCACTGTTATTCTTTCATATAACCAACAGAGGGCGCTGTGTGATATTGCAGTCACTGTTATTCTTTCATATAACCAACAGAGGGCGCTGTGTGATATTGCAGTCACTGTTATTCTTTCATATAACCAACAGAGGGCACTGTGTGATATTGCAGTCACTGTTATTCTTTCATATAACCAACAGATGGCGCTGTGTGATATTGCAGTCACTGTTATTCTTTCATATAACCAACAGAGGGCGCTGTGTGATATTGCAGTCACTGTTATTCTTTCATATAACCAACAGAGGGTGCTGTGTGATATTGCAGTCACTGTTATTCTTTCATATAACCAACAGAGGGCACTGTGTGATATTGCAGTCACTGTTATTCTTTCATATAACCAACAGAAAAAACTCGGTTTATACTCGAGTATATACGGTAGTAGAGATTTCACAGTCTTGTCAAAATTGAAAATGCTATTTTCACTTGATATTGGCTTTTTTTTACCCCAATTAACTGTGGCTGTGTTAAAGTTTTTTCTTACATGCACTTGTGATCTCTGTAAACATTTGCACTCTTAAACTGATAAATTGCCCTCTCAAAAAGTCAGATGGAAGGAAAGATGAAAAATAACTGACAAACCTCCATAACATTTTCTTTCTTGACACCTTTTAATCCCTCTGTAATTCTGCACAGTTCTTTCTTGCTTTCCAACAATGACCTCAGTGACATCAGAAAAGCATCACTTATTTTCTGTAAAACATTTACAGTTATAAGAAAAGAGATGCCACACATAGTTTCCAAAATTACATGGAGCAAAGGAACTAATATACAGGTATGAGACCTACTATACAGAATGCTCGAGACCTGGGGTTCGCTGGATAAGGAGTCTTTCCATCATTTGGATCTCCATGCCTTAAGTCTACTTAAATATCATTTAAACATTAAATAAACCCAATAGGATTGTTTTGCCTCCAATAAGAATTAATGACATCTTACCTAGGATGAAGCAAGTTACTGTTTTAATATTACAGAGAAACAAACAAATACAAAAAGTATTGTAGAAGTGATACCTATATTGGCTAACAATAAAAAAAATACATTGCAAGCTTTATTTGTTATTTTTGCTACTGGCTATCTTGCTTACCTTGCTGGTAAGCAAGATAAGATCAAGACATTATTAAATTAA